>NW_007729799.1:220530-221307 GCF_000696425.1 Galeopterus variegatus | reverse complement strand
TATATATATATGTATATGTAATAGATTGTGAAAAATTTAAAGTAAAACCATCCTACAAAATATGAAAGTATTTTATATTATAACCTTTATTTTTCCAGTTGGATTAAATCCTTTTGATAGATGTTAATGGAATAAGTGAATGTATATGAAGTATAAATCAATTTCTCAAGTAAAATTGCAGTCAAGTGTCATTAGGACAAGTGCATTCATAGGTTAAATAAAAACATCTTAAGCTTTTAATGGCAAAAGGGTGCTTGAAATGTTGAAACTAATTTGTATTTTTTTCTAAGTGTCAAAGCCTGCCTTGATTGGGAGGTTCAGTATAGAAAAAAAGAATGGGTGTTTAATGGGTGTTTTCTCCATCAGTGTCACTTACCTGAAGTGTAAACAGATAATCAATTGTGTGGCTTTTGTACTTTTTATGATAAATTATACTAAGAGATTTATTGATGTTAATCATCCTGGGTATTTTAGAATAAACCCTTCTGATTTTATGAAGTATTTTAAAGATGTGATTTGTATTAGTTTCATATGGCTGTGATAAAAAATTATCATGAATTTAGTGGCTTAAACAAACCAATTTATTATCTTACAGTTCTGGAAGCCAGAAACTCAAAATGAGACTACTGATTAAAATCAAGGTGTTGTCAGGCTACTTTCCTTTCTGGAGACCATAGGAGAGAATTTTTGTTTGTTTGTTTGTTTTTTGTCTTTTTCAGCTCTCTAGAGCTGTCTGATGAGTGTTTCTCTCTGCTTCCAAGACGGCAGCTTGTTGCT
>NW_007729799.1:217774-218188 GCF_000696425.1 Galeopterus variegatus | reverse complement strand
AAAATCCCAGATATACAAGCTTGGTTCAACATTCAATAATCAAGTAACATGATCTATCACATCAACAGGATAAAAAAGAAAAGTTTAAATATTATATCAATAGATGTAGAAGAAGTATTTGGCAAAATTCAATACCCATTCATAATTAAAAAATCTATAAAACGTCTAGACCTAACATACTTAATGGTCAAAACCTCAAAGTTTTCCCACTAACATCAGAAACAAGGCAAAATATGATTATTGATTTTTAAGATTGTATTGGAAGTTCTGGTTAATGCATTAAGACAAGAAAAGGAAATAAAAGGTATCAATATTGGAAAGGAAGAAATAAAACTGTCTTTGTTTTAAGATGACATGATTGTCTATCTAGAAAATCTGAAAGACTAACCAGAAAATCTCTTGGAACTGAAAAAC
>NW_007729799.1:214518-217604 GCF_000696425.1 Galeopterus variegatus | reverse complement strand
TATATGAGAAAAACTGCAAAACTCTGATAAAAGACATTAAAGAACTAAGTAAATGAAGAGATATTTCATTTTCATGGATAGAAAGACTCATTATTGTCAAGACACCAGTTCTTCCCAACATGACCTCTAGATTCACTGCAATCTAAATCAAAATCCCTGCAAGTTATTTTGTGGATACTGACAAATTGATTCTAAAGTTCATATAGAGAGGCAAAAGATCCAAAATAGCACAATATTGAAGGAGAAGAACAAAGTTGGAAGACTACCCAACTTCAAGCCATATGATAAAGCTATGGTAATAAAGCCAAGATTTATTTATTATAAAGCTACAGTAATAAAGACAGTGCAGTATTGGTAAAAGAATAAATAAACAGATTAACAGAACAGAGTAGAGTCCAGAAGTAGATCCACATAAATACAATCAATTGATCTCTGATAAAAGAGCAAAGGTGATACAGTGGAACAAAGATAGTCCTTTCAACAAATGGTGCTGAAACAAATAGACATCTACATAAAAACTAATCTAGAGACAGACTTTAAACCCTTCAAAAATGTGAATTTAAAGTGGACCACAGACCTAAACATATAATGGTAAACTGTAAAACTCCTGGAAGATTACATAGGAGAAACTTGAGATGACCTCAGGTTTGGTGATAACCCATTAGATGCAACACCAAATGCATAATGCAAGAAAAAAAGAATTGATAATCTGAACTTTATTAAAATTAAAAATTACTGTTCTGCAAAAGACACTGTCAAGAAAATGAAAAGACTAGCCACAGACTGGGAGAAAATATTAGCAAAAGACGTATCAGATAAAGGACTGCTATCCAAAATATACGAAGAACTCTTAAAACTCAACAACAAGATCATAAACAACCAATTAAGAAAATAGGCCAAAGACCTTATAGATACCCCATCAGTGAAGATATATAGCTGACAAATAATCATATGAAAAGATGCTCCATATGAAATGTCCTCAGGGAAATGCAAATTAAAACAGCAATTAAATGCCACTGCACATCTATTAGGATGACCAAAATCCCAAACACTGGCAACACCAAATGCTGACTAAGAAGTAGAGCAACAGGATCTCCCACTCCCTGCCAAATAGTATAGCTACTTTGGAAAACAGTTTGGTGTTTCTTACAAAACCAACACACTCTTATCATATGAAACTGCAGTCGTGAATCTTGGTATTTACCCCAAATAGTTGTCTACCCCAATAGTTATGTCTACCCAAAAACCTGCACATGGCTGCTCATAACAGCTTTATCCACTATTTTCAAAACATGGAAGCAACCAAGATGTCTTTCAGTAGGTAAACGGATAAACTATGGTTCATCTAGACAATGGAATCCTATTTAGTGCTAAATAGAAATGAGCTGTGAAGCCATGAAAAATTATGGAGGAAACTTTAGTGCATATTACTAAATGAAAGAGACAATTTGAAAAGGCTATATACTGTATAATCTCAACAATATGGCATTCTGGAAGAGGCAAAATATGGATACAGTAAGAATATTAGTGGTTTTCCAGGGATTGGGGGGCAGGATGAGATTAATAGGGGAAACACAGCATTTTCAGGGTGGTGAAAATACTTTGCATGATACTAAAATGGTAGATATATGTCACTATATATTTGCTCAAATCCATAGAGTGCACAACACCAAGAGTGAACTCTACTGTGAACTATGGAATCTGGGTTATTTAAAAAAACACTATATTACCTTTCCAGTAACTTATAGTTACTAATAACTTAACGTTATCTTTTTTCAGATGAGCTTACAAATCAATAGAACACCTACAAAAAAGGAGGAAGTATAATTGACAAGGCCCAACATTTGGCAAAATATATCTTAAAGAATGGCAGAAATTAAATAAATGAGATGTTAGATTGAAAGCAAAAAAACATATATATACATACCCTTTATATATATATATAAATACATGTATATGACCGATGATGTAAAGTTAATATTAGATTAGTATGAGAGAAAAAAACTATCTAATTTTGATCATATGTGCAAATTTTAACTACAAAAATTTCATGTTCACGCATGAAAGAATAAATATTAACAGTAAACTGAAGTACTTGAAAATATGGACATTATAAGAAAATTATAATTAGAATAAATGAGTTTCTATCTCTTGACATATTTTACATATACATACAAATATTTGAAAATAAGGAGAGGAAGTAGGAAAAAGGGCATTATCTCTGGGGATAAAAAGAGATATGAAGCTAAGAAAATATTGACAAAAGAATGAGAGGATATAAGAAGCCCTTAATGTTTTTCTCATAATTACAAGAATTATTTTTCTATTATACATTCCTGGATATCATCAGATGTTTGCAAGGGGAACTGTTCACTCACTTCTGTGAAACCTTGCTTCTTAAATTTTATCTCAAATTTCATAAGTTTTCATAGAATGTATTGTTTAATTTTTAACATGATTTCTCTATTAGTAAAGCAAACAAAAAACAAACAAAAACCCCTTCAAGATATATATTCTAAAAGGACTTATTTTTTATTATAGTCAGTCCTCATCACTTCTGACTTTTACTCCCCTCATTATCAAGGGTATACTTAGATTAAATTTTCTCTTTTCAAGTTTGCTGCACCGCTAATCATTTCTCTCTCAAAAGTTTTACTACTGGTAATACTTGCACTATGACTGAAATGTTAATAAACTTTTTCTTTTCATTGCTGATGTTAAATAGTATGAGATTCGTCATTAATTTTTGTGCTATTAATTTTTAATTATATGTCATCGATTGAAGATTCATCTCAATTTTGGGTATGTTAAAATGCAAAATAACAATAACAATAGTGATAATAATAATAAAAGTAATGTGTTTCTTAGAATAAATAAAGTACCATGTAAGTTGAGGTGTACTTTTCTATAAATCTGACAAATTCTGGTATCTGCAGAAAAAAAAATTTACGTACTAATTAACAATAAAGTTGTCTCTTGGGGAAAATATAAGACTGAAGCCATAATAGAACATAACATAAAAGTAAATGTTTAATATTAAATATTTTGCAAATATTGGTCAATGCAATTACGTTGTTCAGAAAAAA
>NW_007729799.1:212364-213711 GCF_000696425.1 Galeopterus variegatus | reverse complement strand
GCACTATCCAGTGCGCCACTGGGCCGGCCCCAATATATTGTTATTTTTAATGAGACTCTTTTGTATACTTATATTTTCTTACTGGTCACTGTAAATGAATAGTTTTGATTTCCATATATTGATCTTGTATTAGGCCACATTTATGATACCTGATATTAGTTCTGTTATATTTTTAATATATTCCTTGAGATTTTTAAGTAAAATTGAATACCATTTGTGAATGCGAAAATTGTCTTGTTCTTTCCTAAAATATGAAAGTAAATTATTTTTCATGTTTTATTGTTTTGAATAAGTAGAAACCATTCTTGACTTTATTTGATGGTGCATTTCATTTCTTTGTACATTGATGATATTAAGTTCTGTTTAACATGAATTATATGTTATGAAATTTTCTTCCTATTCCTTTCTCCATAAGGTAGTATTTTATTTGAATGAGTATTAAATTTTATCAAACCGTTGTTGTACATATTCATGTATCCATGAGAGATTTTTTCTTGTTTAATCTGTTTACTCTATTAAATATAAAATATACATTTCCTGATTTTAACTCTTCTTACATTCCCTCAATAAAATAATATTTTTTATGATAATTATTACAACTATTGTCATAAATTAAATTTTCTCTAGTTTTCTTTTTTAGTGTTGGTAGTATTCTAGAATAATTTGTTTATATAATTAGTGGCTGCTGTGGGTTGAATTGTGTCTCCTAAATGTTCATGTATTAATCCCCATTGTAACAGTGTTCAGGGTGGGAAATCCTATTACAGTAAGTGAAAGGAGAGGCCTTTAAGACATGATGACTGTGAGAACCATGCCTTAGTAAACGGATTGGTCCATTCATGGAGTAATAAGTTGGTAATGGGTGTGGTTCTGATGGCTTTATAGGAGAGTGAGTGAGCAGGTTAGCTCTCCTGTGCTTAGCCATTTTTACCATGTGACACCCTGTGTGGATGTAGAGAGTCACCACCAAGAACAAGAAGGCCTTCACCAGATGTATTCCCTGGACTTTGGACTTCCCAGCATCTGAAACTGTAAGAAATATTTTTTTACTTATGAATTACCCAGTTTCAGGTATTCTGTTACAAGCAACAGAAAAAGACTAATGTGGTGGCTTTAATAAAATAAAGCGCTTATTTATTTTTGAATTTTTGAAGTTATACTATAATTTATGTTAGTATTTTCTTTTAATTTTTCTCTTTACAGAATTTCTAATTTTTAACTTATCTGCATTTTCTTAATAACACAGGCATTTCAATATAATTGCAAATTTAACTGAATAAATGAGCAATTTTTTTTTTTTTGTCTTTTTCCGTGTCCGGCAACGGATCACAACCCTCAGTGTTGCCC
>NW_007729799.1:208474-211282 GCF_000696425.1 Galeopterus variegatus | reverse complement strand
GTCTGTATGTGGGATCCGAACCCTCGGCGGGAGCACCACCGCGCTTCCCAAGCAGCGCACTTATCCAGTGTGCCACCAGGCCGGCCCCAAAATGAGCAATTTTTAAGTTTTTAATTTCCTCTATATCTATAGTTCTCTATCTGTAATTATATATATATATAATGTTTTCACAGTGTATATTTTGTGGCTTTTCACTATATATCTTCCAGCATTGTATTAATGTTATTGTTTATTTCAATACATTGAGTCCTGGTTCAAAAGTTTACTGCAATTTAAAGATTTTCTATATTTACTTTTTATTAAGTTTTTCTTTTTACTTTCTAGGTCCTGTTGTCAATAATTTGCTGCTGTACTATCTGCACACGTTCAATCTCCAAAGTCCATATTTAATGTTGTATCCTATGAACAAAAGCTACTGCTGTTTATTATTCATTGCACATGGCATTCTCTACGTGTCTATGAGATGGAATGGTAATCATTCTGTTGAAAAAATGATAAAACAAGCATACATAAATTTTTCAGTCCCACTGTTTATTTTCTCAAGTCATGAGTATCACAGACTAAACATCAGTCTTATTTACTTGCAATACTATAATGGTCTTCTGTAATGGCATTCTTCAGTGAGAGTATCAGTGTGTGCTTTCCTCCCAGTTGTTTATTCATGGATCTGTGATTATCTGCTTTCTATCCTTCAGAGATTTTCCCCAGTTATTAGGACAACAGTTATACATTATGCAGTTTACTAATCTTGTTATTGACTTAACATTTATTAAAAAAAATAATGCTTCCTTCTTTCACAGGGTTTGAGAAAGCAGACCTGTGTTTAGTGGATCATGTTTCATCAATATCTCACATATAGCTTATATGCTATTAAAAATATACACGTTCTCCATGTTTTAAAATGTTTTATATGACATGACTTTTAATCACCACAAACTAACCAATTTCAATAAGCACAATATCCTTTTCCATTCTTAGATTTATAATAGTATGCTTCATAGGAATAGTTTTACTAATGATGCTTGAAATAAATTAGTCTACATAAAACTTTTTGCATATTTTAACTGGTCCATCAGTATAAACTACTAACTCAAATTACTAATATGAGAAATGACAGTAGGGACATTACTACTGATTCTACAGAAATAAAAAGGATTATTAAAAAAATACTATGAACTATTTTACACCAACAAATTAGATAACTTAGATAAAATGAATATTTTCCTAGAAACCAAAAACCTATCAAGACTAAATCAAGAAGAAATAGAAAATCTGAATGGACTTATTACCAGTAAGGAGATTGCATCAGTAATCAAAAATCTTTTAACAAAGAAAAGAAAGCCCTGGACCTGACAGCATCATTGTTGAATTGTACAAAACATTTAAATAACTAATAGATTTGTAAAGAACAATTTTCCCAAACTTTTCCAAAAAGTTAATAAGTAGAGAACACTTTTTAACTCATTTTATGTGGGCAGCATTACCCTGATATCAAATCCAGAGAAAGAAATTACAAAAATATAAAAATATAGACCAATATCCCTTACAAATATTGATGCAAAAATCCTCAAAAACACTACTAGCAAATGAAATTCAGCAGTATATTAAAAACATTATACACCATGACCAAGCTGGATTTATTCCTGGAGTGCAAGGACAGTTCAACATATAATAACTGATCAGTGTAATATACCTCATTAACAAAATGAAGGAAAAAAAAACAAAATCTAAACTGATGCCAAAAAACATTCAACAAGACATAACACCCTTTCGTGATTAAAACATTCAACAAATTAGGAATAAAATAAAATTAATTCAACATAGTAAATCTCATATATGAAAAACACACTGCAAACATTACACCAAATAGTGAAAGGCTAAGTCTCTTCCTCTACGATTAGGAGCAAAGCAACAAGCCCACTTTTGCTACTTCTATTCAACATAGCACTGGAAGTTCTAGTGGAGCAATTAGGCAAGAAATGAAATGAAAGACATCCAAATTGGAAGGGAAGAAGTAAAGTTATGTCTTTTTGCAGATGATATAATCTTATACATGTACAACCCTAAAGATTCCACAAGAAATGATTAGAACTAATAAACTAAGTCAGTGAAGTAGTAGGATACAATGTCATAACACAAATATCAGTTGCATTTCTATGAACTAATAATGAACAATACGAAATGGAAATGATGAAAACAATTTTATTTATAGTAGCACCAAAAAGAATAAAATACTTAGGCATTAACTTAACCAAAAGGCTAAAAGACTTGTACAACAAAAACTACAAAACATTGCTGAAATAGATCAAAAGATATAAATAAATAAAAAGACTTTACATATTCTTGGATTGGAATAATTCGTATCGTCAAAATGTTGATACTATCCAAAAAAGCTCACACATTCAATGCAATCTGTATCAAAACCTCAGTATTTTTTTCAGAAATAAGAAAACTCATTCTAAAATTAATACTGAATCTCAGGGGACCAAAATAATCAAAACAATCTTCAAAAACAACAAGTTGGATGACTCACACTTCCTGACTTCAAAACATATTTTAAAGGTATAGTAATCAAAACAGTTTAGTACTGGTATAAAGAGAGATATATAGAACAATGGAATAGACTAGGTAGTCTAGACATAACCCTCACATGTGTGGTCAGATGATTTTTGACAAGGGTGCCAGTCTTTCCAACAAATAGTACTGTGATCACTGGATATCCACATGCAATGCAAAAAATAAAGTTGGATGCTTACCTAACACTATATACAATAACCAACTCAAAATAGATTAGAGACCTAAATCTAC
>NW_007729799.1:204129-207345 GCF_000696425.1 Galeopterus variegatus | reverse complement strand
CTTGCATATTCTATGATGAACACTTAAGATATTATTCTAAGTAAAATAAAGCAGTCACAAAAAAACAAATACTGTATGATTTCATTACTTATATGAGGTAGTTGGAATAGTCAAAATCATAGAGACAGAAAGTAGAATAGTGGTTTCCAGTGAAGGTTTTGTTTAATGCATATAGAGAGATTCAGTTTTGCAAGATGCAAACAGTCCTGGAAATGGATGATAGTAATGCTTGCACAATAATATGAATGCACTTAACACCACAGAACTGTACACTTAAAAATGCTTAAAATAATAAATTTTAAGTTATGTGTGTTTTACACAATTAAAAAATTGGGGTGGGGGGAAACACATAAAGAAGAATGAGAGATGTAGAAAGCATATTCAAGAAAATAATGGCTGAAAATTTCCTAAGCATGGAGAAAGGTGACAGCATCCAGGAGACTCAGAGGTTGCCAATCAAATTCAATCCAAGGAGGAATATCCCAAGGCACATCAGAATCAAATTATCAGAAGCCAAAGACAAAGAACATCTACAGAAAGCAGCAAGAGAAAAGAAATACATATTGTTCAATGGAGCCCCAAAACACCTTTCAGTGGATTTCTCAGTAGAAACACTACAGGGCAGAAGAGGATGTGATGATATACTCACAGTGCTGAAGGAAAAAGACTGTCAAGCCAAGAATTCTCTATCCAGCAAAACTAACCTTGAAATATGAAGAAGAAATAAAGTCTTCTCCAGACAGACAAAAGCTAAGGGAATTTGTCAATAATAGCTATGCCTTACAGAAATGCTAATGGTAGTTCTTCAGTCTGAAAGAAGACAACACTAAGGAGCATCAAGGAAACATTTGAAGGTACATAACTCATTAGTAAAGTAAGTTCACAGAAAACCTCAGAATACTCCAATATCATAAGGGTGGTGGATAAACCACTTATATCCTTAGTATGAAGACTTTCTAAAAACTTTTTCAAAAAATTGAAGCATAATTGATTATACATATTTATGGGGTACAGAGCTCACTGTCAGTATTTGTGTACAGTATGTGATGATCAAATCAGTATTGTTAGCATGTTCATCATCACAAATCGTAATTATTTTTTGTGTCCATTACCCAATTTTTCTGTGACTCCCCTCCCCCGTTTCCTCCTTCCTTCCTTCCTTCCTTCTTTCTTTCTTTCATTCTTTCCTTCTTTCTTTCCTCTCACTTATGAGTGAGGACATGTGGTATTTCTCTTTCTGTGCCTGGCTTATTTCACTTAACATAATTTTCTCCAAGACTGAAAGGACAAATCTGACAAGATGATAACATATACAACCACCATACAAAAGACAGGCGATATTAAAATATGTAACTCGAAACAACAAAAGGTCAAAAAGTGTGTGTGTTGGGGGGGTGGGGGGGGGTGGGGGAATGATGCCAAAGCATAGCATTGGCTTTGGTTTTCACTTTTTCCTTAGATATTAAAGTTAAGTTTTTGTTAGTCTAAAATAATCTGTTATAACTATAACATGTTTCTTGAAAGCCCCATGGTAACCATAACACAAAAACTTATGAGACATACTAAAAATAAATAGTGAGAGATAAAAATACCATGCCAGAGAAAACCACTCAATCACAAAGGAACATAGTAAGGTCAGGAAATAGGAAAAAGGGATCAACAGAACAACCAGAAGAAAAGTAACAAAATGGCAGTAACAAGTTCCTTTTTGTCAATAATAACTCTAAACGTAAATGGATTAAATGAATCAATTAAAAGACACAGAGTGGATCAATAGATTATAAAAGAAGAATTGACAATATATTGCTTACAAGAAAATGTTAAAATTAAAAATTAAAAAATCAATAAAAAAGTCACTTCTCTGGATAAGTATTTATAAAGGAATCCCACATGGAATGCCTATGAAAGCACACAGAAGAGACCAGTTATCTGTATAAAGCAAATTTGCTTTACAAAGGAGGTACTATTTGACAGATTTTTTTTTAAATGTAGTAAAGTAATAATTTATGAGACAAAAATGAAATGAAATTATATTCCACCATAATCAGTTATTTGTCCAAGATTACAGAGCTATGATTTAGACTGGGCAGTCTGGAGACCACTGGGTTTTTGGATATGATTGTTGTGAATGTACATTGTGAAAGAGGAATACAGTTTGATGAAGATGAACAGATAAGTGAGAATCAATTTTTTAAAGATATTCAATATTAAATTGAAAAGCTTGGACTTCATTGCAGAAGCAGTTGGAAAACCAGAAAACACACACACACACACACACACACACTGCCTTGTGTTTTAGAAAAGTAAAATTAAGCATATTAGGCAGGGAGAATGGATGAAGTAGGTATGATGCAGCATTTGGGGTCATTTATGAATCTGGTTGCAGTAGCCAAATGGAAAAAGATGACGATGGCTTGAGCCGGGAGAGAAGTAGCAAGGAAAGAGAGAAAATATGCCCTGTGTTTTTAAACCTTTTTTTCTATCTTTAGATACCTTTGTTACCTTATTAAAGAAAATTCAATCATGATTAGAGATGATGACAGAAGGTTTACTGCTGTGGGTACAGAGATCTTCCCAGTACTGAGTGCATAACTCCTAGCTATGCCTACGAGAAAGGGATGGTTACTTTTGAGAAGGATCCTTTCACCCACATGAATGTGGGTACCATAGTTCCAGAGTAGAAAGGAAATACAACAACAAAAAAATCTTGAGCATTGCATTCAGGTATGAAGAAAGAAGAAATAGAAAAAGTGCTTATCAGTTTCCAAGCACTCTTGATAACTCTTTTATCTCTCAGTTTTGTCCAATATTTTTCTCATCAGGGTTTAGATAAATAAGCAGAATGAACAAAGAAGTTGATAAAAGTCTGCTTTGTTAAATAGACACGGAATTTGATATTTTCAGTGAGCTTGTCAATTCTCTTATACACTACCCAGTATCTAATCCATTCAAATTATGAAAAGATTTACTTTTCATTTGTATTAACATAAAAATTTTCTGGCTGATAGTAAAAGCTCTTTACTTGGCTAGTGGTCAACAAGTCCACTAGCATATTTATTTAGGCAGATTTCCTTCTTGTATCCATTAAAAAAAAACAAACCTTGAAATCACCTGTAACAAATATTACTGTTAGTATATGTGCATGGCTGTATCAGAATACATATTTTGATGAGCCTTTTTATAGAATGATTCAAATTATTTGGCTCCAAACCAGAA
>NW_007729799.1:200307-203381 GCF_000696425.1 Galeopterus variegatus | reverse complement strand
TAAGTTTTTAAGACAGATTTCCCCTTTGCAATTTCATAATTATAGATTAAAAAGAAAAAAATAAAAAAAACCCTCAAAACACCTATATTCTAAATACTACCATATTGCTCATTCATGGCAGTGGAAGATGTTAGCTATTTCTCAGTAGTGCTGTTGTGCTCTTTTACTAGAGTACTTTAAATGGCGAAAACACAATAACAGGCTCAAATCAAGGGCCAGCCTCACCAATGCTCTGAACACATTACAATGTTAAAGATTCAGGTGTAGAAGACAGCCTCTCAAATGCCAGCTTCTTAAGTGAACTGCTCTCTGAGATTCTGGCCTTGGAGACACTACCATTATCCTTTATTTTGATGCTGTGTCAGTGCTAAATGTGTAACAACCTTGGGAATATGATCAATCTAAATAATATTTCCTGTGACTTGGAAGTGGTTGCATACCTGCTCCATTTACTGTCCGTATGCCATATGTGATGTTTTCATTATAGTCCCTTTACTATGCCCTGGTGTAATGTTAACTGCTGAAGGATGAGATTTTCTCAAGCAGAAGCAAAGAACAAGTTTAAAGCCAGCCACTATCTTACAATATTCAAATAAAGCATCATAGTTTTTAAGCTGGTTTTAGAGAGAGCTAAAGAAGGTACCCATGAAGACAGCCTTAGTTGGTTTTCCAATTTGAGTCATGTAAAAAACATAGAACATTGCTGAAGAAAGAGAAAAAGTTACAGAGAAGAAACCAATTATTTGTGTTGGAATTATCAAGAAAAAAAAAATAAAACCAGTAAGGAGTTTCAAATATTCTGTGATCTAAAAAAGAAATATATTTATTAAATATCATTCAGATTCACGTAAAAAAATAAGGAATTTAGCTCTTAGTTTTAATTAACATAAAAAATTTGAAAACGAGAAATATAATTATCAAGATGGAAACAATTCCAGAAAAGATTTCTGAGGATTTATTTAAATTAATTATCCATAGATGTCTCTAGAGGAAAATACACAAGCACCTGTTTCAAAGGACTTACCTCATGATTTATATGAAAATAAAATCAGTTGATAAATGATTAATAAAATTTTCTATCATTTCTCTAAGTTGCAACATTACCAGTGGCATAGTGACAAACTCTCTAGAAATTTCACATAATGATATTTTTTTGTTTGCTTGATTTAAGACATTTATTGGGACTCTATTGTATCATTTGTTTTCCGTAGAAGATAAAAAAACAACAAATCATGATTTTACTGACCAAATGATTACTGGACTGAGCAAATGAGTTCTACTTGGCTTATCTTGGGCTACAAAGTGGAGAGGGGGCAGGGGGAAAGAGGAGGAGGGAGGTTGGGGAAATTGGGTGGGGGACACGGGGTACAAAAGCAATTTGTGGTAATGGATATGCTGCAAGTATGAATCTGGCCCTCACATCATGGGTATGAGGAGTGACAATCAGCTTTGTATCTCATGAATATTCATAATAAAAAAATAAAAAATAAAATAAAATAAAATGATTGTAGATTTAAAAAAGAAAAAAAAGGAGGGTTGAATAGAAGAATGACCAGAGGCATTTTGACTTAGAACAGACAGCAACCATTCAACTCACTTATAAACCTGAAAACAAAAAAAAGAAAATTAGAAATATTCCTGTAATACGTATTCCATTCTTTTCTCAATAGTTATAATAAATAATATAACATAAATTTTAGAAATTGGAAGAAGTATAGATAAACGCATCTCTGAATGCACACAGTAACATGATTGACTATTTACTACATTTTCAGTCACTTATTAATCCAACAAACATTTGTTGAAAGCTATTGAGAAAGACATTATAAACATATTCTAAAGATTGTTTCCATTTATTGAAAAAAATCAGCAATTATGTTATCTGGTTGCAGACAAACTTATTAAAGCAATATTTTGATAAAACTGTAAATTTATAAAAACTAGTCACAATAGAAGAAACCCATATTGGGGGAGTTTCATAACCATATGATTAACCTATGTATTTGCATAGAAGATGAGAGATTTTCTTGGAGTATTTTTGGTGTGCTTCCCAGAGGTTTCCTAGCATATATCTATCAAAAAAACAAAGTCAAGCATTTAAAAAATATTATTTTTAATTGAAAAATAAGTATCATATATTTATCATACACAGCATATTTTTAAATATGCATTCACTGTGGAATGGCTATATCAATCTAACACACGCATTACCTCACATACTTATTTTTTGTGGTAAAAACACTTAAAATCTACTCTCAGCAAATTTCAAGAATACAATATATAGTTACAAACTTCAATTATCAAATTTTAAAAATTAGATATTACTTGAAGGCCTACACAAATTAAAACAAAATACCTCCTGTCACTAAATCTAAATTTAACTCTTTTAACTGTTTCTTCATGGTTTGCCTTCATGTCTAAAGGTTATGCTTGTGGGGGAAATTTCTTCTAATAAACTTTAACATATATTTTTATTTTTATTAATGTAATACATGTACATAATCAGAAAGAATCAGAGTAAGAAAGACTCATGAGAAAAGAATACAACACTGTCCTGATTCTTCCGAGTCAAATTTTCATTTCCTACATGATACATTTAAAATGTTTCTTTTGAGGTTAACTCCTGATATTATTCCTCCCCGGGAGTCTTTTTGGCTCATTATTAATATAGTTAATTCAATTTCCTTATAATTAATGTGTATTTATTATTTTCCAATTTACTGGTTAAAAGCAATCTATAAATTTGTGCTTTTGTAAAGGTCCCTTTAGACAGTATTTAGTTTGGTTCTATTTCTTCTGAGAATCTTTAAATTTTAATTATAGTGTTCAATCTATCTTCTTTCAATTGTCATTAGCAATAAGTTTGAATTTAAGACTACCATTTTACCTATCTCCTAATTGCTTTTTTAAAATGTCTCCTACTTTTTCCTTTTTTCTTAATTGCTTATTTTTATTATGCAATTCTATTTCCTGTATTCCAGTATAACTCTTTTACTATTGTTATTATTTTTAATTGACACATGATAATTGTACTTATTTATGAGAAAAGTATGATATTTTGATACTTGAATACA
>NW_007729799.1:190578-199563 GCF_000696425.1 Galeopterus variegatus | reverse complement strand
TTTTCCTTTTTTCTTAATTGCTTATTTTTATTATGCAATTCTATTTCCTGTATTCCAGTATAACTCTTTTACTATTGTTATTATTTTTAATTGACACATGATAATTGTACTTATTTATGAGAAAAGTATGATATTTTGATACTTGAATACAGTGTGTAATGATCAAATCGGGGTAATTAGCATATCTATCACCTCGAACATTTATTATTTTGTGTGGGTGTGTTGGGAACATTCATTATATTCTCTTCTCGCTATTTGAAAATATAAGTTGTTGTTAATTATAGTCACCCTACAGTGCTATAGAACACTAGAACCTACCTAGCTGTAATTTTATATCCCTTAATCAACTTCTCATTATCAACGTAACTCTTTTAATTTTAGGAGTTTGCTAAGATTTTCTACATTCATCTATAATTAATATGATCTATCCTAATTTGATTTTATTGCCTGGACTTTTTCTTTCTTTCTTTTGCTTTCCCCTGTGATCACTTTTTTCTGTCCTTCTATTTTGATCTTTCTCTTTCACATTGTGGGGTTGCCTCAAATATCTGGCGATTCTTGATTGCCGAAACATATTTAATGATAATGTGATACAAATTCTTCTGTGAATATTATACAACTGGGCTAGACTTGATTGGAAGGTTCTCTTTTGAGTCTGGTAAAGTGACCCTTGAATAAGACTTAAAACATGTATAACGTCACTTTTGGTTGTCATGATTACTCAGAAACACTATCAGTAGAAACAGCTAGCACTCATGCAATGTTTATGCTCTTTTATGTATGTTTATTTTCTTTAACATTTTGACTAATTTAGTACATACAACTACCCTCTGATATAGCTACTGATATTTTTGTTCTCTTCACATGAGAACCTTTAATCTAGTTTTCCTTTGTAGTGGGGCATATACCAGACATCCTTATGAGTGAGAAAGACCCCCCCCACACACACACACACAGACCCCTCCAGTTTGGAATTGCAATGCTCCATATGGCACTTCCCCCCCCCCCNCCCCCCCACCCCCACAGACTGAATAAATGTGAAGATGGACCTTCTATGGCTCCCATCATCCAGTAGATTAAAATTTTCTCTTTTGGCATCACCACCCATACCAACTGCTCTGTTTTCCTCCAGATCCCTGCTTTAACTTGCAGAGAACACTTGATTTTTGTCCTGTGGAAAATATAACACTAGCTTTAGGTCATTCTAAACAGGAAGATGAATGAACCAAGAGAGAGTATGAAGACGTCCAATTAATCCCCAGTTATAAGCTCCACTACCTCTTGTTGCTCTCCATTTACCTGCTTTTCAGACTCCAAACCTGTATTTTTTAATAGGAGAATTAGGACTGCTCTCTGCCTGTGACTCTTCTAGTGCATAATCTTACCTTATACTTCTTTAGATTGTTTTATCAGTCGCCATTGAACCACTTGAATTTCCTTTTCGAGTAATTCTTTGAAATCATGTATATATTAATGATATTTCTAATACTGTAAATTTTAAGGATCGATAGCTTTGCCAACAATTTTTCTATTATTTTATCAGGGTTTTGGGAAGTATACAGATATAGATAGATACAGATAGTCATAGACATAGATATAGATGTATAACTATGTATAACTAATAGACTTTCCCTGACTGAAATTCATTAAAATTTTCTGACAATGTCCTGGCAGCCACTTCTTATTCTTTGTTTTTAAGGCTTTGTATGGCCATTTCTAAAATTATGGGACCGATTAGAGGTAGAAGTAAAATATGTTCTTGCTTAAGAAGTTTAAGGATATTGTTCTCTGGAATACAATGCAAAGAGGATTTTTTTAAACTGAGATATGTAGGAATATGATCTGTAATACATCCCTGAGCAAGTTAGAATATGCACATTCATACTGTGTGTACCCAAACTGCTTAGTTATATCCTTGTCTTTTTACTCTCTGATTTCAAAATCAGCCTGACCGGTCAAAAGAACTTAAAAATTAGAGATAAAAATTTTAAGGAAATAAAACAAAATTAAAGAAAAAATTAATGTTTCATTCTAACAGGGTTATAATGGTTTTTCTTATGATTTACTATGACACAATTTCCTGATTTTTTAATTCACATCTTTAGCAGTATGTCATATATAGAATTTTTATTACATTTATACCTAAATTTCATACTTTCAGTAACTATTAAGGGCAATAAGGACTAAATATTTCACATTAATGTCCTACACTCAGACTAGTACTCACTAAACTTGGAAATAAAACAGAACTAAGAAACCTGAATTGAATATTATACAATGAGCATTTGTTCACCTCTTGCAATAAAAAATAAAGGTATCCTTGCATTTTTAAAGTAAATGGTACTTTTTTAAATTGTGCGTTATTACACATGTATGACATTATACTGAAAAAATTTTCAAAAATGAAGACATTGATGGAGAGTGACTTAATAAAGAAAATTTCTATGAATTTTATTAATGTAAGTGCCACATACAACATATCTATTTTTGTCATATTCATCATTGTGTATGTGTACTATTTCTTTTTCTTTTTTTGGCCTGCTATCTTTCAGTTTTTCTCTTACTCTTATCTTGTTGTTTTATACTGGTTTATGTAATAATAACTCCACCTGTGTTATTTCTATTTCTATATGCCTGAATATATGAATTTCAGAGGATAACTGTTTAACAGTGGAATGTGGTAAGTGGTAGATATTCATTCAACCTATTTAAGACTTGGCTAAGAAATGCAATCTTTTCTAAATAAAATGTGCTGTAGGCAATTTCTCTTATGTTTTCCTTGTCAATCTCCTGCACAGAAAATTTAATACCATCTCTTGTTAAACATCTTGCTCTTAAAAAACACCCAATGCCAATAAATGTTACATTTCTTACTTAAGGTACATTTTGTAAATAAGTTCTTTTATTATGACTTTATCTTCATATAATTAAGTGTTGATTTATCTTTGCTATATTGTTGAGATTGTATATATACATATATGTATATACAGATATATATATATATTTACACATAAAGATTTCTATATGAAGACAACTTTCACAAAATATTTTTCTAGTAATAAAAAAGATAATCAAGGTACACTTCCAAATAAGGAAAATAGGCATGAAAATTAGAAGACAATTGTCATGGGATGTTGTTTACACATTAAAATATTTTGTTTGAGAAAAAATTTCTAACATAGTGATATATTCATATAAAAAAGTTAAGTGAAATCAATAAAAATGGAGTTAAATATGCATGAGATACGGACAGACATATATAACAAATTATCTTAATGGGCATATAAAGTGTTAAAAGGTTAATTTCGGAGCTATAATTGCAGGTTTCTTATATTTTGTTTTCTAAATTTTCTCAAAAAAAGGAGAATAAAATAAGATGGATATCACAGACACAAAATTAGAAAAAACTCCAAATGTATTAGTGATCTAAAAGTAAAAATGAAACCATACAATATTAGAAGACAACATGGATGCATCCCTGTATGATACGGATGTAGAGAAAGATTTTCTAACTGTGCGATTTAACTTTTTGGATAAAGCTGATTACATAAAGGTACAAAAATTAATAATATACAACAAAAGAGTTAAATTGCAGTATTAAACAGCAACAAAAACTATGAGAAAATATTTGCAAATAGTATACATTTTATACAGTATCAGAATATATATACAAATGTAGTATATATGTAGATATATATTGAAAATACACCAAACCTCATAAAATTATATTAACATGTATTAAACATCTCTTAAACATATTAAAAGATGTTTAATCTCACTTGCAATTGGAAAGATGTAAATGAATACTACATTGAGATACCACGTCTCCGTAAACAGATTGGCAAAAATTAAAAATTTTGATAACTCAAAAGTTTTGGGAAAAAGACACTTGTAGTTTGCCGGTGGGAGTGCAAACTGGTGCAACTATTCTGGAAAGAAATTTAGCAATATCTAACAAAATTACATATGCATTTACCTTTAAACTCAGACATTCCACTTTTGGGAATTTACCTTAAAGGGTAATAAAACAAAACTGCTTATGCACCACCTTATTCATTACAACATTGCTTTTAATTGCAAGATGGGGAAAAAAAAAAAACAAATACCTACTCATAGGAGAGTTGTTGAATAAGCTATGGTACATCCCATGATAATGTACTCTGTGTGCTTAAGAACAATGAGGAAGATTTCATTTGCAATAATTTTTAGGAGATATTGTTAAATTTTAAAAATTCTAAGCTCATAGGAGAGTTGTTGAATAAGCTATGGTACATCCCATGATAATGTACTCTGTGTGCTTAAGAACGATGAGGAAGATTTCATTTGCAATAATTTTTAGGAGATATTGTTAAATTTTAAAAATTCTAAGTAAAACAAAAAATCTATACCACCCTACTTCTTATTTTGAGCTAAAGCAGGGGACAATAAGAAATATATATATATATATATATGATTATATATTCATTTATATAAAGAGAGGTAGAAAGTGTAAAGAAAGGTGTAATGCGTTTAAAAATATTTTCATTACTGAAAAAACAAAATCACAGTACTCAAAGTGCAAAAACTAGTTTGCCTAAATCTCTAAAACATAGTAGTAGTACTTTATGTCCTATTGTAAATGTAGAAATGCCCCACACTCATTTATACACCATAGAAGTAACTTTGTTTTCCCTTTAGAGCTCATCCTTAATGGCTAACTAAGATTGTATCAAAAGCAGACATCCTGGCTCATCCAATATATCTTTCAAAGCATCCTGTCTTGCCAATCAGGAAACAGCTGCCCCTCACACTTGAAGATATCTTACATCATGTATACATCTCTCAAAGCATCCTGTCTCATCCAATGCATTTACCTATATAAATCCCAGCCCTCAGTTTATCAGAGAAGCAGTTGGGACTTTACCTTCTGTCCCCCAGTTGACGTTTTCCGAAATAAAAAGCCTTTCCTTCAAGTTCTATCTAGCAAGTGTGATTGACAGTACATAGCTGCAAGCACTCAGACCCACACATGTCAGAGATTCCTGAAACTAAGTCTGCCTCTCACATGTCGGCTGACAGTGAAGGTAATCCTACAGGACTCATTCCTCACCAAAAATGTTGCCAGAGTAAAGAAACACAGGGTCTCTCTTTGAGAACTGACAGAATAGTATAGTCATAAATATATATAAACACTCCAAAACTAAAGAGTGATAGAGATTTGTTGGTATTTTATAGAAGTATGCATAAGGCGAGGTAATCTAGACAAAAATGCCATGTTTTATTTCAAAAGGTACAAAGAATACTGAATCTGACTAGGATTCAGTAGTTTCTGCTTTGGTATATGATCAAATATGCACACCACAAAGGGTTTTCAATAGATATAAGTGACTGGCAAGACATTCCTTTCAGTTCCTTGTCAGTTGCTCATACAGGTAAATCCTGTGTTAAGTGGTGACTGAGTGAAGTGAGGTTTCTACCAGGAGGCCACAGAAGTGTTCTCACTGTCTTTTGTACCACTGGCTGAGGAGAGTGTCACGTCAATACTCAAGGTCTGTGCACTACCATATAAAAAAAAAAACTTCACCTCACCATAGTTATACACTGTAAGATTCTATTCCTTCCTATATCATTAGTCTTAAACCAGGCCCGACCATGGTCAACTAGAAGTTAACCTTCAGTCAGAAAGGAAACATTGTGAATTTTATTGTTAATCAGAGAGAGATTCAGAGAGTTGGATATTTAACTCAGGAAATGAAAATACCTTGTTCTTTACCAAGTAGAAGAGTATAAGTGAATTTTTAAAATTATAGTTTTTTAAAATTATTGTTTTGAAATAATTGTAGATTCTCATGCAGTTGTAAGAAATAGCAGAGAGAGAGAGTCTACCCTTTACCTAGTTGGTAGCAACCTATAAAACTATAATGAAATGCTTCCACCAGATTATTGGCATTAATTCAGTCAAAGTGTAGATAAATTCCATTGTTACAAGGATTCCTCCTGTTATGCTTTCAAAGCCACACTCTCTTTTCTCTCACCTCCATCCACTCCAATCACTGACACTCATTAATCAATTCTCCATTTCTATAGTCTTGCCATTTCAAAATTACATAAATGGAACTTAGATAAGTACATACCCTTTGGTCTTTGGCTTTATTCACTTGGTGTAATTCTCTAAAGATTCATCTAAATTGTGGTTTATATCAATAATCTTTTCCTTTTTATTGCTGAGCAGTATTCCATTACGTTGATGTACCATAATTGTTTACCCATTAACCTGTTGAAGGATATCTGTGTTATTTACAGTTTGGTGTCATTATGAATAAGGATGCTGTGAACCTTCATGTACAGGAATAAATGCTCAGAAGTGTAATTTCTAGGTCATATGTTAGTTGCATGTTTAAATGGCCAAATTGTTTTATAGAGTGGCTGTATTATTTTACATTCTTACCAGAAATGCAGGATTTGGTGTGTTAATATTTTTTATTTTAGCCACTCTGACAAGTGTGTAGTGGTATTTCACTGTGATTGTAACTTGCATTCCCCTAATGACAAATAAAGTTGAACATCTTTTCATATGTTGATTTCCCATCTGTATATTTGTCTTAACTGTGTCTTTTTATTTTCTGATGCTTTGACATCTGGGCTGTGCTGACCCTGGAGAGACTATCCTTAGGGCGTGTCAGCTACTAGAGATAGTAAACAACTCACCTGCAAGCACATCTTTCATATGCAAACTAACCAGTCCAAAGCACCCCACTACCCTCCTCCCCACACACCTCTATTGGGCTCTTAAATTGTGGAACACTATTTTCCTGCTCCTGTCATCCCAGGTCCCACGTACTAGAAAACTAGAAACAACCCCTATACCCTGGAGCCCACTGAAATTATTCAGATTGTCCAGTTTACCATCTTATTCTGCCTAACCCATTTCTTCCTACGGAAACCAGAAGAAAGACTCTGGCTCAGTTTTTCCTCATCCCCCTAGTCTCCTGACAGACCCCAGTGCTTGCCCATGCGTCCCTGCATGGAATAGTGTTTTTCCTCCTCTTGGAAACTGTGAGTAGCAAATTACCTTTTCAGTGACAATCATCTCCTATTGGTCTCACCATGCCTGAATAATAATCAGACTGACATTTTAAAACAATTTCTCTTTCTTGAATGTCTCCCTGTGTCTTTTGCCCGTTACCTAGTTGTATTTTTTTATTGTAGAATTTTGGGAGTTCTTTATATATTCTTTTACTAATTAATGCTTTGTTGAATATGTGTAAGATATTTCCTCCAAGTCTGTAGCTTGCTTGTCTTTTCATCCTTTTAACAGGGTATTTCACAGAGAAAACTTTTTAATTTTGATGAAGTCCTTTTCTTCATTGTTTACCTTTTATCGATTGTGCTTTGGGTGTCAAAGATAAGAATTCCTTGTCTAGCCTTAGATCTTAAAGAGTTTCCTCCAACTATTTTCTTTCTTTCTTTTTTTTTTCTTCCTTCCAAATTTTATTTTATTTTGTCAACATACAATGCGGTTGATTTTTGTGGCCAATTATCGAAACCTCCCTCCCTCCTTCCTCTCCCCCCTCCCTCCCAACAACCTCCTTTCTGTTCACTTATCG
Source organism: Galeopterus variegatus (assembly GCF_000696425.1). Taxonomy (NCBI): domain Eukaryota; kingdom Metazoa; phylum Chordata; class Mammalia; order Dermoptera; family Cynocephalidae; genus Galeopterus; species Galeopterus variegatus. The sequence continues at coordinate 191,977 of NW_007729799.1, read as the reverse complement.
TATCAATTTCAAGGAATTGTAATTGTTATGTCTTCTCCCCCCCCCCCGTTTGTGTGTGTGTGTGTGTGTATTTATTTTTAGCTCTCACAAATAAGTGAGAACATGTGATATTTCTCTTTTTGTGTCTGACTCATTTCACTTAATATAATTCTCTCTAGGTCCATCCATGTCACTGCAAATGGCAGTATTTCACCCTTTTTCATAGCAGAGTAGTATACCATTGTGTAGATATACCACATTTTCCATATCTTACTATTTTCTAAAGGTTTTATACTGGTACATTATTCATTTAGTACATGGTATATTTTAAGTTAATAAATGTTCTGCCTGTACTTGTTGAAAAGATTGTCATTGCTACATTGAGCTGTTTTTGTACCTTTGTCAGAAAACCAGTTGAGTGTATTTGTTCGGGTCTATTTCTTGGTTCTCTCTTCTGTTCTACTGATCTCTTTGTATGTGTGTATATAAATCTCTGCCAATAACTACTTGTTTATTTTACATAATAAACTACATAAAAAGCTATAGAATATGACTTGAAATTGCGTAAACTGCTCCATTTCACTTTACTCTTCTCCTTTCTCAAAAATATTAAGCTATTAATGTTCTTTTCTCTACTAATATAAATTTTAGAATAATTTTGTCTATATCAAAAGATCTTACTGGGATTTTGATGGGAACTGTACTTTGGTAGTAGTCTCTACCCAGAAGGAATGAAAACCCAGCTTTCTACTTGGCATTTGGAGACTGCTCTAGCAAGGATGTTGAGATACTTTCTTACGGCCTCACCAGTGTCAAAGTCTAAACTTCCCACTTAGCCTTTGATGATGTGTGTGTAGATAGGGGGGCATAGTTTTTCTGTGATGTTTGGGTAAATTAGAGTGGTTATGCCTAAAAGTTTATCATTGTTTATGTTTTCCTAAGCTGCTCCTTTCCTGATCCTTTTGCTAAAAAATGAAGGTTTGGCATAGTGGAAGGGTGCATTTTTTGTCGGCATTCATTTGTGATTCCAGATTGCCAGCTTTTTTAATTCCAAGTTTGGGATATATGAGGCTTAAAAAAAACCTAGGAAACTCATGACAATTCTGTTCTTCAGCTCCCCAAGTCCCTAGGCACTATGTTTTCTTTCCTCACCTTTCAGAATCTTCTTACTTTAGCTTTGTATATGTTGTCCAAATGTTTATGTTTATTTGTTTTGTTTTTATATATACAGAAGGATAAGGAAAAGTATGTCCAGTCCATGTTTCTGGAACTGAAAGATCCACACATTCCAGAGGTTTTAACATGAGATTTTAAGATTGACAAAAATCTCTTCTAAAATATATGCTAATTTAACTTTCAAATCTTTTGTCTTTTTTCCGTGTCCGGCAACGGATCGCAACCCTCAGTGTTGCCCCCGTAC
>NW_007729799.1:188970-189755 GCF_000696425.1 Galeopterus variegatus | reverse complement strand
TAACTGTGCATCAGGCCTGAATTATTTAAGAGCAGAATAGAAAGTTAACTATATATATCCCTCAAATTAAGTCTTTGTTGGGGTACTATGATTAAGAATTTGTATAACTTCAGTATAAAACTGAAGGCATAGTATAATAATTGTTAAAATCATAAATATTGACCTTGTCAATGCTTTATTTACATATTTAAAGTTTTATTTTTGTTCACAGAGGACACTTTCGCAACATAAAATCGCATCTTATCTTTTGTTTTAGATGCATGACTAAATGTTGCATAGATTGTAATATATGCATAATATGGTAAGCATTGATTATTAAAGTAATTGTTTCCTTGTAAACTTTTTAAATGAACAAAATATAACACAAGTAAAATTTGAAATAAAATATTGTAATAATTTTGTACAAAAGATGTTTTTTCTTTATTTTTATTTTTTATTGAAATTTAATTTATTATGCATATTTGTCGGGCACAGAGTTAACTATTAACACTTGTGTATAATATGTGATGGTCAAATAAGGACAATTAACTTATTCATCATTATATAACATGTAATTATTCTTTGTGTCCATTAACCAATTTCTTGCGGACAAAAGATATTTTAAATAATAAAAATAATGTTATAAAATTACATGTTGTTAAACTTCAAATGTAACAGCAGTGGTGAAATAATGCCTTGAAAAAATGTAAAATGCAAAAAAAAATGAAAAAATGTAAAGTGAACAATAAATGAAAAAATGTAAAATATAATTTGACTACTATCCAGTAAAAAACAGAAATAGTCAC
>NW_007729799.1:185893-187486 GCF_000696425.1 Galeopterus variegatus | reverse complement strand
ACGAGTACAATTAAGAGCATTGCGCTACTTCCCAGAAACCAAGTTTTTTCTCACTTGAATGTCCACTTACTGCTATTTCAGTGTTCATTACAGTAGGAACAAATACAAAAGGGGTCTAAATACTATATTTTGATTGCAATTTTCTGGGAGGGAAAAAAAAGCCATTTTAAAAGACTCCATTTGGCAGCAGTTGATTGAATTCTGTTCCATCTATTATGTTAACCATGTAGACCTTGTTCTTATTTGGTGTGTTAACTACATTTTATCATCTTTAGAAAATTTGTAGAGAAAAATTCAATCTGGATGATGGCTATACTTTCAGACTGATTGCCATTTAGTTCCAAGTTTAAGTTTTGGTCAGTTCCACAAGACATTTTCTTCACAGATGTTTAAACTAATTGACCAAAACAAGTTGAGCTGGAAAGAATATGAATGACCTTCTGCCAGGCTGGTTTGGCTTATCTGTATTGATGGCCCAAGAATTACTATTTGGGAAAGCAATTTTATTTCTTCTTTTATCTAGTCTAACATGATATTTTAAAGCCAAAAGTAATCTTAGAAACAAAGAATCTATAAAATGGATAACAAACATTGAACGTGATGAGGTCATGGGCTTAAGTCTAATCTAAAAATTAGAAAATGTAAAACCTGGATTTTATAGAGCATGATAATCTTGCTTAATATTTAATAAATGCAATAGTTTATAACTCATTAGGATGAGGTAGTTCCACTGGAATTTTTCACTTTCGTGGAATATTACACATTAGTGCTGCTTTCCCTCTGTAAACTAAGAAGTCAGCCTTACGGTCTGAGCAGAATGCTCATTAAGGGCTATCATGAAAATATTGAAAAGGATTAAAATCTACATAATGATGTAGGTGTATATCTGCCTAAAATTTGATATAAACCTTCCTAGATAAACTTTCCAGACTGTTATGGTATTTACTTGAGCAAGGCAGTTACTCCTCACTTGCAAAATATTTATGTTACCTAAACAAGAAAATTACCGAGTTTATTTATAACCATTATTTTATTTGATTTTCTCAACATCACTCTGAAATAAATAGATTGTTTTAACCTAATTAAAACAATGAGAACACACAGCCTCATAAAAGTTAGGGAGTTATCAAAATCTGTTCAACTGAAACATGACAGATCTAGGTTCAAGCACTATACTTAAGATTGAAACACCATTTACTACCTTCCTTTTCAATTTTTTATGTTCATATATTTTTAACAGCAAAAATAAACAGAGCATGCTTAATTAAAATTATTGTTTGTATTATTATTATTTGTTCAGTACAAAGACCTCTATGTAAATACTTAAAAACCTCTATGTAAATGGTTATTTGTAATCACCAAAAAATTAAAACAGCTCAAGCATCCATCAAGTGATGAATGGGTCAATACATTGTGGTGCATATATACAATACAATACTTCTCAGAAGTGAAAAAGAACCGACTACTGGCAGACTCAGCAACACAGATAAATCTTAAATTCAATCCAGACTCAAAATCCAGGTACAAAGTCCATCTACCATATGTTCTATTTATATGAAACTTTGAAAAAGGCAAAATGACAGGGATAGAAAA
>NW_007729799.1:182769-184920 GCF_000696425.1 Galeopterus variegatus | reverse complement strand
AACACTCTCAAAAAATGGCACTAAAGAGGTTAATAAGAAAAACCTAGCAATTGGCAATAGGCTCTGTGTGTGTGTGCGTGTAGAAAGTCTCCCTCCAGTATTCAAAAACTCTTTTGTGATTCCTCCATGCTCTGCCCCTTCTGAACACATTAAATAATACAATTTGTTGTGTCTGTTCTTCATATTGATCTACATTTGTCAGTGATTTTTATTAATAAAGCTTCCGTAGCAAAGAAGGGTTTTTTTGGCCTCTATGCCATCATTCCTCAGCACTTATTACACCCTCTACTCTGGCCTTTCACATCCTTCAACAGATCTATAAAGAAAATATTTGACATAATAATCCAGGCAGTATTTGCTTTGCAACCCCCTTGAAATAGGGCTTGGAACTTTGATTTATAACCTAAAAAGTACAAAAGATAAACAAAACAAGACAAAAAAAATCACAACCACACAAGGGCCATAAACAATACTAAAACAGTACTTTCATTGTTCTATCAACTTCATCTTACATATGTGACTCAGTCCTAATATTAGCCAATCATCTGCTCTTTCTTAATCATCCTTCCTGGGGTCAGCATACTCACCACAGCTGAACAAGTTTGATTTGGGACTTTACGATTTCTCTTTTGTTTTCCCTAGAGATGATTTTAATGAAAAAAAATCTTTCATGTTGTTAATAATTTGCTCATTGGTACTCTTCTACTTTTAGACTATTTGAATCTTTGATGTCAGACGTAGGGTCTGGTGGGCCCAATATTTGGCCTCAACCCACCCTGTCCCCTTCCCACATTCTTGATTCCACCACAGGAAAGAATTCAAGGGCAGAGTAACAATAGAAAGTGAGAACAAGTTTAATATAACATATAAGAAATACAGGTTCCACAGAGAGAGTGTGGCATAGATAGCTCCAGAGACTGAGCACGGCCCACACAAAGTTTAACACAAAAGTAAGTTCATTTTCTCTGTTAGTGCTAAAAATAAGTCTGACAGGCAACACTAACTTTCCTCCAGGAGAAAGCCCAGAGGAGGGGCTTGAGACCTCAGGGAGTGGCTGGAAATCCAGAGGCATGTCCTGAAACCTGAACCCAGGGAAAGTGAGCACTTCCTATATCATCTTGTAGGGAAACATTATGTTAAAAATTAATAAATATCCATAGAATCAATGAATGGCCTAAATATATTAGAAATAGAAACCAAATTTATGTTTCAAGAATGTTCTTTTGGATAGAAAAGCTGGGACAAGATTCAGTATGAAACTTCAGTTTACAGTATAGAGATATTTTGGCTTAGGAAGCAGAGAAAATATATTTTAAAAACCAGTTATTTTATAGATATTAAAATGAGAATTGCCATGTAGAGTGGGGTTAAGAAAGAAAGCCTGAGTTTCAGAAAGTCTAATTCCATCACACAAATATCTTACATACATTTATTTACTAGATTCATATATATGGTCATATCCTCCAAGAGCATTAGTTTTTGAGTTCTAGAGGAAAAGGAGAATAGATATGTAAATGCAAAATAACAAGGCATTTCAGAGAAAAGTATTTTATCTTGAAAATTGTGAAATGCAGTAAAACTATCATTATCAGCAATAGTAAAAAAGGAAACTGTAGTAGTAAGTAGTATTCAAAACATAATTATTGTAATCAATCATTTTATTTAAATATTTATATTATTATTGCTTCTGAATTACAGTAGCCATCTTATGCCTTATATGTTGAAAAAAATCTATTAGAAATGAAAGATAGTGCTTTACCACCACTGTAAAATATACACATAAGATATGGTTTTGTGAAATGTTTCAAGGTGGCACATGCCTTTTCAAAATGAAAATGTGACCGTTTCAATTTCTTGTTCAAAATATTATATATAGTAAAAGACCATTACCATATCAATAAAAGTAAAATGCTTCCTGGAATAAATATACATGTATCTCACACTTAACTTCAGTAATCCATTTCTGAAAAGCAATTAGTATACCCCAAAATGTTATCAGATTTTCTATTTTACATTATTTTAAATGGAAAAGTTATTATGAATTCTAGTTTAGTCTAACCATCCCCCAACCATTTCTTAAAATATAAATAAAAGACAATAAAACACCTGTGTAGCAATTTATTATTTAAAATGCTTGAAACTTTGTTTCCT
>NW_007729799.1:177784-181697 GCF_000696425.1 Galeopterus variegatus | reverse complement strand
TTACCAGCAAAATGTATCTGTAGGCCACTATTTATGAATTATTACTGATTACTGTTCTTCATTAAAACATATATTTTTATCTCGTCTTTTTGATATGTTGATTTTTTCCCTTGGATAAATACTCAATAGTGCGATTTCTGGATCATATGGTAATTCTATTTTTAATTTTTTGAGGAATTTCCATATTGTTTTTTATAATGTATACTAATTTACATTCCCACCAACAGTGTATAAAGTTTCCCTTTTCTCCATATTCTCACCATATTTATTGCAGCCAAGATAGGGAGTCAACCTGTGTCCATCAATAGATGAGTGGATAAAAAACATATGGTATATATGCACTATGGAATGCTACTGAGCCATAAAAAAAGAATGAAATCACTTCATTTGCATCAACATGGATGAGCACGGAAGACATTGTTAAGTGAAAAAGTCAGGCACAGAAAGATAAATACTGCATGTTCTCAGTCATACGTGGGAGCAAAGAAAAGTGAGTTCATAGAAGTAGGGAGCAAAATTGGTACTAGGGACTGGGAAGGGTAGAGGGAGGGAAGACTGGGAGAGGTTAGTTAATGGATGCAGAGTTATAGCTAGATAGGAAGAATATGTTCTAGTGTTCTATAGTAGTGCTAAGTATCTATAATTAACTATAATTTGTTGCATATTTTTGAATGACTAGAAGAAAGGAGTTAAAATGTTTTCATCACAAAGAAATGATAAATGTTTGCAGTAACAGATATGCCAATGATCCTGATTTGATCATCACACAGTGGATACATGTATTGGAATATTACTCTGTGCTCCATAAATATGTACAATTATTACAGGACAATTAACAAATAAAAAAAATGTATATTCTATTTTGCTGATCTTATACCTTTAGGCACATCCTGCTCAAACCATGTATAAACCCTTAATGTTTACTAATGTAAAAATAATAAATTAATTATTAACAAATTTTATTGTAAAATTAAATTGCACTATTTTAAGAACTATTGTATTTTAGAGATTAGGCATTTTAAAGGCAGTTAAATATTACTTATCCTAACATGTATGTCATTACAGAATTTAATATTCTGTGTACAGAACACACTGATTTTTGAATGCTTTCGAATTACTTAAACTTATCATTTTCATATAAGCTAATATTCCAAAAATGATTATAAGTTATTTATATTTGTGTGGAACATACTTCAAAAAAATAAAGAGGATACTTTTAAAAAAATACATCTAATATCAGTCTTAATAAAAATGATACTATCAAAGTTATTTCAAATTGTGGAATTTTTTAAAATGAGGAAAGACATGCTGAAACTTTGATCAGTTTGGTAACAAATAGCTTCTAAAATCTATACAGAATGCTAAGTTTTTTTCTCAAACTATTGATAATTATTACCTGTTTATGAATCACTCTTGCCTAATATTGCATACTGGTTGTTAGTGATTCCATTTTGCCTAACTTTCCAGTTTTATAGTTCTTAAGTTCAAATCACTACCAAATGTGCTATGTTCTTTCTCACTCTTATATACTGTATCTATCCTTCTTTGATTATCATTTCTCTGTTCCCTAGGCTTTCTCAATATCTTATATTTTAAGATTCAGCTGATATCATGGACTCTGAGAAGCCTTTTCTAGACACCTAATCCCCAGTCTAAATAAGGTTCCATTGCAGTAGCAAACTACTCTTCTGAAATCAAAATCATATAATAGCGAATGTTTCTTTCCCTCCAACCTCCCATCTAAGATCATGAGCTGATTGAAATTCAGAATAATGCTTTATTTATCTTGATGTTTCAAGAGACTAGCTTAATGCTAAATATTTAGTTAGATTTTCATAAGTGTTCACTTAGAATGATCCAAATTTATGAGCAGTAAGAGTATGACGCAAAAATAATAAATTCCAAATTGGAGCTTCACCATGTACTGTTATGGAACGGACTCAGTAGAGAAGCAGTCAGCACTCAGAGGGTTGGAGAGTCAGGTATTTTATTACACTGGCAGGCCCCGATGAGTTTGCGCTCCAAGATCTGAGCTCCAAGTTTAGGTCTTACAGGGTTTATATTGGTGGACTCTTCTGGGTTCTTTCAAGTTTTGTTTTCTCAGCATTCATGTAGCCAGTGCAGTAGCCATTGTGATAAGCAAGTGTGTTTACAAAAGCAGGAGTGCAAACAGTTGATTATCAGTAAAGCTGATACAATAAGAAGGTTCTGTTCTAAAGGCAAAACAAGCTACTGAAAGAATTAGTTTTGAATATTCCCAACAGTACCACTACAGAAAGAATAACTGAGATGAGTTGCTATCTTTGGTAATAGTTTCTAGGTAGGTAGGTGTATAGATATATAGATATACATATTGGATATATAATATACAAATTAAATGTAAAGAAGATAATTTAGCAATAAAATGACCTCAAAGTAAATATCACATAAAGTTATAAGAACTTCAGCTTAAATTTTTAAATGAGAGCACATGTATTACAAAAAAATTTAGTTTTATATCTTATACTCTATCGATATGAATTTTTTGTTCAGCAGTTGGTTATTAAAGTTTTTAGAATTATTAGAGCTTTCAAATTGGGGAAATAGTAAGACAGTTCAAAGGGGAAGAGATAAAAAAAAATAACAGGAAAAGAATTGTAAAAATACTGCAGTTGTTAATTACCTTAGTAGTACGTCTAATATAAAAATATGTAGAATAAGCAGAGTAGTTTATTATGATGTTTCTGTTTTATTTAATTATTAATAGTATCTAATTGTGAAACATACTTCTCCAAGTTGTCTAATTGAAATATGCCATTTTATCCTACTTGAATTTTCTGGTAACTTCCTCTACTGACCTTTGTCATGTTACCTTTGTTGTGTTATGGACATAATCCTAAAATATGTCAATCACTGCAGAACTACAATGCCTTTAACTTTATAGTTATTCTCTTTATATATTCTTAGTAGGACTGACATCTATGTCTTCCCCCTTGGAATATTGAAGTTTTTGAGTGAAAAGAAAGTCAAATATTTTTCATATAAAAACATTATAACGTGAATTATTGCATTTAAATAGAAATTCCTAAAACCAAAGGAATTTAGAATCAGAGAAAAAAGCCCAATGCTGCCAATGGTGATGTCACCAGTATGTCATCAACATTGGGAAAGTATTCCTAGTAACTATACACTGGCATAATTATCTTTTTACCACAGTTTATGTTCTGGCCCTTGGGTTTATGGGATTAAAACATATTCATATACACACAATTTAGGATATTTATGCATAATATCAGAAGGACAAAGCATACATGTGAAATAAGAAATTCTACTAATTATTAATGTGATATATATATTCGTCTCTTACTATATTTATTAAAAAGTAAAAAATATTAATTAGAAGATTTATTGGAGAACCAATAAAGTTTAATAAAGTCCATAAGAAAACAATGCAGATATCTTAAATTATGTTTTGTTCTGTTAATGTGAAAGAAAACAACCTATTTCATATAAACAAATGCCAATGGAACTGGAATAAAAAATTTTCTTTTGCTGGGGCAGCAAGACTCTCTGGAGGAAGTTTGGATAAGAACAGTTATTATTAGGCAGTGACTTTTTTTATTCTCTGTGAAAACTAAAACCTCTTTATTTTAATAAATTTTCTACATATATGAAAACATTTAATAAGCTTAGATTTCAATTTTCTTGGAATGGAAGCTAATATTGTTCCCTTTATGTAGACATTGAACAAGGCAAGCTATGTAGGAAAGACACTTGTTCTATGGTAATCCATAGACCATCGTGGCTAAAGTCATGGGTGTCAGGATCAATCAAATCCTTCTTATTTCATTAATTGCTGTGTGAACTTCAGAAAAAAAAAAAAAGAAAAAAGAAAAATCTAACATATTTAATCTTTATTTATCTCGTCAGTATA
>NW_007729799.1:171800-177679 GCF_000696425.1 Galeopterus variegatus | reverse complement strand
GGTCATGGGTGTCAGGATCAATCAAATCCTTCTTATTTCATTAATTGCTGTGTGAACTTCAGAAAAAAAAAAAAGAAAAAAGAAAAATCTAACATATTTAATCTTTATTTATCTCGTCAGTATAATGGGAATAAGAAAAGTACCTATATCAGATCATGCTTTGTAAATGGGATGAGATACTGCTTGTCAATGTATCTGGCACATAATAAGCACTGGATAAATATCAGTTATTATTATCATGGGTATAGTTTATTTAGCACAGTGAAAGAGCTACTGAAACCCAGATAGATGCTTTCTATCAAACATACTTTGAATTTTTGTTAGTTATGAATAAAATATATGTGCTTATATAATGTTATAAATAAAATTATAAATACTACATAGTTTAGTATCTATTGAAACTTTCACAATTCCTAGAGAAATTCTTCATTAGGATTTTAGGTTCACTATCTCTAAGGTTACATGCTAGTAAACTTGGATTTTAAGTTATATTGTAAATTTATATCTTTGACTAATTTTCTCCAAATGTCAAATTAGAAAATTCTATGACAGGTTTTCAGCATTAATAAAGCATTTTTAAAAAGGAATTATCTTAATTTCCTTTGATCTAGTATGTTGTTGGTGTATAGAAACGCACCTGATTTTTGTGTGTTGTTTTTGTATCCTGTAACTTTAGTGAATTTGTTTATTAGTTTTGACAATTTTTTTTTGAGTCTTTAGGGTTTTTTACAACAAAGATCAGGTCATCTGAACAAAGAATATAATTGTACTTCATTGTTTCTGATCTGGATGAATTCTAATTCTATTTCCTGTCTAATCTCTCTGGCTAAGTGGGAGAGTGAGCAACTTTACCTTCTTCCAGATCTTAGAGGAAAACTTTCAGTTTTTCACCATTATGAATGATCTTACCTGTGGGCTTTTGGTATATAACATTTATTGTTTTGAGGTATTTTTTTTTCTTTCTTTCTTTTTTAAAATAATTTGTTGAGGATTTTAATGATGAAAAGATGTTGGATGTTTTTTAAAAAGTTGTCTATGTCTATTGAGATGATAAATGTGATTTTTATTCTTCATTCTATTAATTTGGTACATCATATTGATGGATTTCCATAAGTTGAACCTTCTTTTCATCTCCAAAAGAATAAAGTACTTTTGCTTTAGTCTGTTCAGGCTGCTATAACAAAATACCATAAACTGGGTGGCTCATAAACAGCAATAATTTATTTCTCGTAGTTCTGAAGGTAGGAAGGTCCAGAGTAAGGCACTGACAGTTTTGGTGTCTGGTGATTGCCCACTTCATTAACAGCCTTCTTTCACCCTATCTTTACATGGCAGAAGGCATGAGGGGTCTCTGTGAGGCTTCTTTCATAAAGGCACCAATCACATTCTTGAGAGCCCTACTTTTATGATCTAACTATTTCCCAAAGTTGCTATGCCCAATATCACCTTATGGGTTCAGATTTCAACATATGAACTTTGAGAGATATAACCTTTCAGACCATAGCAGGAAAAGAACCAACCAATGAGGTGAAAGGCTTGTACACTGAAAACTATAAAACAGTGATTAAAGAAATTAAGGCAGATCCAAATAAATAGAAAGCCATCTCATGTTCATAGGCTGAAAGAATTAATATTGTTAAGATGTCCATACTACCCAAAGCAATCTACATACACTTTTTACAAAAATAGAAAAATTGCAAAATTCATATGTGCAGTGAACTGAATGTCCACCCAAACTCACTGAAGCTTGAATTGTGTCTCCCAAGCCTTGTTTTAGAAACTTGCAACTGTTGAGAGTGGGAAATCCTATTATGGTAATTTAAAGGTGGGGCCTTGAAGAGGTGATTAAATTGTAGGACCATGCCATAGTGAACAGATTAAAAATGGCAGTCAAGGGCATGGTTCTGAGGGCTTTAAAAGAAGAGCCTGTGAGAGGTTAGTCTCTCTCTGCTTTACCATTTTCACAATGTGATACTCTGCCATCACTGTTGCCACTATCAAGGCTCTCACCAGATGTGTTCCTGGACTGTGGACTTCTCAGCTTCAGAAATTGCAAGCAATAAAGTTAATTTTCATTATAAATTACCCAGTTCCAGGTATTTTGTTATAAGCAACAGAAACAGACTAATACAAAAAAAAAAAAAATGCTACCAGAGAAGTAGGGAGTTGCTTATAACAAATACTCAAAAGTGTGGAACTGGGTGTTGAGGAGAGGCTGGAGGAATTTGGAGAAACAGGCTAGAAAAAGCCTAGTTGCTAGTGAAAGTTTAGAAGACAAGAAAATCGGGGAAAGCTTGGAACTTTTTAGAGACTGATTAAATGGTGGTGACCAGAATGCTTATGGAAATACAGACTGTACAAACTATTCTAAGGAGATCTCAGATGTAAATAAGAAGGGACATATTGGAAACTGGGGCAAAGATCAACCTTGCTATGAATTGGCAAGGAACTTGGTTGCATTCTGTCCATGCCCCAAAACTTTATGGAATCTGGAACTTCAAGGTGCTGACCCAGGGTGTTCAGTGGAAGAAATTTCTAAGCAGCAAAACATTCAGGAAGCTGCAGGGCTACTTGGAACAGTCTGCAGCAGTGAGTTATGGCAAAAAGGCATGACATAAAGCCAGAATTTGAAAGGAAGCAGAGTGTAAAGATTTGGATAATTTGCAAACTGGCCATGTGGTAGAGAAGCAGAGAGCATTTGCAGAAAAAAAATACAATGGTGCTAAGATTAGTGCAGAAGAGAGGGATTATCAAGAGAAGGGGGAAGAGGCCCTGAATGCATTGCAGAAGTCTCTGGGGCCAACCCTTCCATTTCAGGCCCAAAGACCTAGGGGGATAGAATGATCTTGGGGAACAGGCCTGAGATTCCCTGCATGGACTCGCTGCGAAGTGTTACCTCAGGATACTGTTGGCCACACCAGCATGCCAGCTGCTTCAGCTGTCCTAGCCAGGGCTAAATTGACCTCAGGTGTGGCTGGACCTGCAGCTTTGCAAAATGCAAGCCAAAATTTTTGGTAATGTCCATACGGTGTTAGGTCTGCAGGCTCACAGACTACTAGAGCTATGGAGGCTTGGGAGCCTCTACCCCGGTTTCAAAGGATGTATGAAAAAGGCTGGGGGTCCAGGAAGAGATCTGTCCCAGGGGTGGACTCACCACACAGGGCCTTCACTAGAGCAATGCCAAGCAGAAATGTGGGGTCAGAGTTGCAGCAGAAAAACCCTAATAGCACCATACCTAGTGGAGCCATGGAAGAGGGACCACCATGGATACTCCAGACCTGTGGAGCTACCAGAATGAAACACCAACCTGGAAGAGCTGAAAAGCCAAAGGAGCCGAGCAGCCAAAGGACTTGGTTACACAACCCCCACACCAGCATGCAGAGAACATCAAATATAGAGTCAAGGCATGTGATTCATCTGCTGTAAGATTTAATGCCTGCCCTGCTGGGTTTTGTACTTGTTTAGGACATGTTACTCCTTTCTTTTGGCCTATTTCTTCCTTTATGTATGGGAATATGTACCCTATGTTTGTCCACTATTGTTTTGATTTCACAGATGAGACTTTGAACTTTTAGCTTTTGAGTTGAAACAAGTTAAGACTGCAGAGATGAAAATTTGTGTATGAAAAGGACATGAGTTTTGGTGGGGCTGGGGGGGGTGGAAACAGTGGACTGAATGTCCCCCCAAACGCATTAAAGCTTGAATTGTGTATTATGTGTTAGAAACTTGGTACCCACTATAATTATTAAGGATGGGAAATCTTGTTGTGGTAATTGAAAAGTGGAGCCTTGAAGAGGTGATTATATTATAGGACCATGCCACAGTGAATGGATTAAAAATGGTCATCAGGGGCATGGTTCTGAGGGCTTGAAAAGACAAACACATGAGAGGTTAGTCTCTCTCTGCTCCACCATTTTCATAATATGTTACTCTGATGTCACTGTTGCCACCACCAAAGCTCTCACCAGATGTGTTCCTGGACTTTGGACTTCCGAGCCTCAGAAATTGTAAGCAATAAATCTCATTTTCTTTTGAAATTACCCAGTTCCAGGTATCTTGGTATAAGCAACAGAAACAGAGTAATACAATATGGAATCAAAAAATACTCCAAATAGCCAAAACATGAAGACTCCAGATAGCTGAAACATTTCTGAGCAAGAAGAAAGTAGCTGGAAGCATCACACTTCCTGATTTCAAAATATTTTGCAAACCTATAGTATTCAAAATACTATGGTACTGGCATAAAAATAGAAATATTCACCAAAAAAACAGAATAGAGATTCCAGAAATAAATACACCAATATACAGTCAACTGATCTTTGACAAGGGTGCCAAAAATACACACAGAGGAAAGAATAGTCTCTTAAATAATGGTGTTGAGAAAACTGGATATCCATATCCAAAAGAATCAAATTGGACTCTTATCTTTCAACATGCACACACAAAAATCCCAAAATGAATTAAAGATTTGAATATAATGTCTAAGATTATGAAACTCTTAGTAGAAAGTATAGGGGAAAAGTTTATTGACATTGGTCTGAGCAAGGATTTCATGGCTATGACACCAAAAACATAGGAAACAAAGGCAAAAATAGACACGTGGGAATGCACAAAACAAAAGCGTCTGCACAGCCAAGTAAATAATCAACAAAGTCAAAAGACAACCTAAAATATGGAAGAAAATATTTGCAAATCATATGTTTAATAAGGGGTTACTTTTCAAAATATTATAAGGAACTCCTAAAACGTAATAGCTAAAAACCACGCAAATAAACAAAAACTTAAAAAAAAAATAAATTGGCAAAAGACTTGAATGGATATTTCTCCAATGAAGACAAAGAAATGGAAAACAGGTATACAAGAAGATGCTTAATACCACTAATAATCAGGAAATGTAAATTAAATCACATTGAGGTATAATTTCACACCTGTTAATATGACTATTATCAAAACAAAATAAAAGGTAACAAATGTTGGCTAGGGTGTGGAGAAATCAGAACCCTTGTACATTGTTGGAGTAATGTATAATGGTGAAGCTGCTAGGAAAAATAGTCTGGAGTTTCCTCAAAAAATTACAAATAAAACTACCATATGATACAGCAATTCCACTTCTGAGTATATATCCAAAAGTATTGAAGTCAGAATCTCAAAGAGATATCTGCACTCATGTTTATTGCAGCATTATTCACAATAGCTATGATATAGAAACAACCCAAATATTCATCTCCAGATGAATCATAGAGAAAGTAGGCATATAGATATGATGAAATATTATTTAGCCTTCAAAAGGAAGGAAATCCTACAATTTGTGACAATTTGGATGGATCTGGGAGGCATTATGCTAAGTGTAATAAGTCAGTCACAGATGGACAATACTGCATGATTGCTCTTATATAAAGTTTCTGAAATAGTCAAAGAAATGGAAGTAGACAATAACTTCTGGTGGTTACCAGAGGATGGGGGAGAGGTATATGGGCAGTTGTTATAGTTATAACAACAAAGGGAGTAAAATTATAGTTATGCAAGGCTAGCAAGTTCCAGAGATCTGCTATACCACATAGTGTACATAGTTAACAAATTTGCTGAGGGTAGATATCATATTAAATGTTCTTGCCACACACAAACATACACAAAAAGATGGGGGAGAGGTATATGGGCAGTTGTTATAGTTATAACAACAAAGGGAGTAAAATTATAGCTATGCAAGGCTAGCAAGTTCCAGAGATCTGCTATACCACATAGTGTATATAGTTAACAAATTTGCTGAGGGTAGATATCATATTAAATGTTCTTGCCACACACAAACATACACAAAACCAAAGAGATATAGAAAACTTTTGGATATGATGAGTATGTTTATTACTTGGATTGTGGAGATG
>NW_007729799.1:170688-171757 GCF_000696425.1 Galeopterus variegatus | reverse complement strand
CTATGCAAGGCTAGCAAGTTCCAGAGATCTGCTATACCACATAGTGTATATAGTTAACAAATTTGCTGAGGGTAGATATCATATTAAATGTTCTTGCCACACACAAACATACACAAAACCAAAGAGATATAGAAAACTTTTGGATATGATGAGTATGTTTATTACTTGGATTGTGGAGATGGTAATGTGAGTGTATACATATGTCTGTATTCACCAAATTGTATGCATGAATTATGTACAATTTTTGTATACCAAATATACCTCAATAAAGCTAAAAAATAAAAATATGAGAATGTTTACATTATCAGAAAATTTAAAATCAATGTTTGATGAAGAATTGATTTTCTTTGTGGCTTTAAATATAAACTTAAACAAATATTAAGTGGCAGAATAATATTGAAGTATATATTTTAAGATTAATATGGAGACAATAAAAATTCTTTTATTCACATTCACACAGTGGGTCATCTTTTCTTTGGATACATGAGAAAGTCTCAGTTTATACTATGTTAATTCTGAGCTATATGTATTCTTACTATGTAAATCACTACCACCACATAATTAAATTGACTGTTTGGATCTGATTTATGAAATAAATTAGCAAATGTTAGCCTCAGAATTCTGTAAGCTCTTATTTTAGTCCTTGTAAACATCCCCTAGGTTTGGCTAGGAATTCACTTGGCTTCAGCACTGTACAACAAACTACAATTTCAGGAAGACTCCAGAGAAGTAGTATTTCTGGGAATATGTGTGCAGTGTTCTAAATGTTTTGGAGACTTGTTACAGTGTTTCCCTTGCTTTTCTTCACTTCTTTTCTTCTTCATATCCCCTAAGAAAACCTCAGGCACTAGGTACTGCAATAAATTGTTATGGATGTTATGTTAGAAAAGAAACAGTGCTCTGAGGCACAGAAAAGGGGCATATTGTCTATTCTGTGAGGTTAGAAATGTCCTCCCTGAGGAAGATTTGAAGAAATTGTATGAATATTAATTACATGAGTCAGGTTTTCCAGGCAAAGTCAAGAGCATTTTTTAGGGCTTTAGTAAAAAGTAAAGAAAAAATGTATCTG
>NW_007729799.1:168937-170674 GCF_000696425.1 Galeopterus variegatus | reverse complement strand
GTCTATTCTGTGAGGTTAGAAATGTCCTCCCTGAGGAAGATTTGAAGAAATTGTATGAATATTAATTACATGAGTCAGGTTTTCCAGGCAAAGTCAAGAGCATTTTTTAGGGCTTTAGTAAAAAGTAAAGAAAAAATGTATCTGTCTATCTATCCATCCTTATCTATCGATCTATCTATCTGTCTGTCTGTCTGTCTATCTATCTATGGGTCTATGTGCTCTTCTCAGCTTTGACTGAGATTCCAATGGCAATTATATTCACAGATTAAAACCACACTAGATAACATATGTAGAATCTGCAAGGAGATGCTCTAAAGCCAACTTTGCGGCTTTTAGCCCACCTTATTATAACAGACTTTTGTTGAAAGAAGCTGAGAGATTTACCTGGAAGATATTTATGCAATAATATAGGACACATTCTCTTTCCTGTGGAAATAAGAGATGTTTACTCCTCACCTCAAGTTAAATGAGCCATATTTCAAAGGGACTTCTAGGAGACCAGGACACATATCTTTGAAACATACAAGACATATTAGACAAGTTTCTAAATAAAAAAGAGAAGGGTTGGGCCTCTGGCTTGAAATGGAAGAACAGTAAAGTGACTCTAAGTTAGGATCAATCCAGAGATTGATGAGTATTACTCTGGCTCAATTTTTGGTCACAGTCTATATCTGGCTAGTAGCAGTTTTGACTCATAACCAAGAGGCTTCCCTGTAGAGGATAGTGACCCCAACAGAAAGGATAGATTTTAGGATGACCAAGAGCTGAGTGAGAAATTATAAAGGACCAATATCATAAAATAGTGTGTCCATGCCCAAAGGGGAAATCTTCTTAAAGAAAAATGAAATTATCCAAGACAGAAAAAAATGAATTTAAAATATCCACCAAGATTAGAGATTACAAATCAGATCACAATAGTATTATCTACTAAGCCCATAATCCTTTATCACTTCTTTTTCTCCCTTGTTGCAAAGTCATAAAGATCAGAAACTAAACCTAGCAATGAATCAAAGAGGGTCACAGAATAATGAGAAGAGATGTATTAATTTTAAAACAAATTTCAGGCCGGCCCGGTGGCGCACTGCTACAGTGCACCACTTGGGAGCGCGGCGGCGCTCCCGCTGNAATAATAAAACATATTTTGGAACTATTACTGCTAACAGTGAGAAAAAACAGATATACTACAAGATCATGGAACTATACAGCAACACTGAAAGCTAAGAAATAAGCATTTAAACATAGGGATTTATGTCAAGAAAGCTGGTGTCTTGGCTATAAAACATAAAGAGACCTTCAGAAACATGCCAATGCTGAGATCCCAACATATGCTGAAGGGAAAACCCTATTCCCACCCTGAAAATATTTAAATCTATTGGTACACTGAATCTAGCTGAACCCACCATAACGCCCAAACACAGCAATTATAGATTGCACTTAGGCTTCCATATAAGAAACCTGACAGATTGAAAAATATGTTATTTCTGGAGGTGCATATAACTTACTTCAATCTTTCCTGTTGTTTTGTACCAAACATCCGGCATACAGTAAAATACTACATCTCCATTATTTTTTTAAAAAGAGCTGACAAATTATCGAAAAAGAAAATACTCAAGCATAAAAAGCCCTGAGATGGTTTTGATTTTGAAATTATCAAGCAGAATTTATAATAGCATGACAAATATATTAAAACGTCCAGTGAAAGAAGTGGACTCTATGCATGAATACAGGGAGATTTTG
>NW_007729799.1:166317-167804 GCF_000696425.1 Galeopterus variegatus | reverse complement strand
ATAAAGATTAATATAAAATCAGACAGAAAAAAAGTTCATTTTATACAAATGGTGGCTGAAATTTTTGGAAGTCAGGAGAAAATCAATAGCACCTTTAATGAGAAAAAAAAATCTGTCAATTTTGGATACTGAAATTAAAAATTGGTAACTGTCAATTGAGACTTTTATAACTGGAAAAAATATTCTACCGAAATAAAGATTGTTTTTTTTTTCTTCTGTGTATGATGAAGTAATACCCAATTGTATAAATCCTCTACTGTCTTCTGAAAAGAAATATAAAAATTGATGTAATTCAAAAAGAAACTAGTTGAAAAAGATGCAGATCATCCAAGAGCAGATAGACTCTGCTGGTGAATTCAAGATCCCTGGAGGAGTGGAGATAGGAAGCTGTACTAGAAATTTCCCACCACTGTGACTTTTATCTTGGGACTTGGAACATCTTTGTGGCATACTTGAATGAAGTAAGGTGTGTGTGCAAAACCTGCAATATGTCTGAGAAACTAGAAAAGTGAAGCCAGTGAACCATGAATCCTGAAAAGAGATCAATAATCCTAGAAAGAAAAGAACCAGAGATTGGATCTCCAGACTCTAAATTTAATGACTGGCTCCTAAACAACGAATGCATTGAACATACCCCAGAGTAGCTCAGAAGAAGAAAAAGGACATTAACATCAGAAACAGAGTTTCTAAATTAAACACAACAAGTAAATAGGTTACTAAAATGAAGAAAACATTTGGTTCATTTTTCTAGGAAAAATAAATAAGAACAAAGAGAATCCAGAAACTTGTAACATACTCTTCATAACATGGATGATACCACCCAAATTTAGCAAACATATTAATAAAACAAGTCAGAACAAAAAGGTACAACATGTTCTTAAGAGAAAACAAAAGCAATGTGGATAACATTGAAAAGAACCTTATTTTCAGGTAAAGGTCTAGGGGATTATGAAGAAATACAATTATATCTATCTCTAAGGAATAAAAGAAAGTATATTTTCAACACATGAAAATCTCCTCAAAGAAAAAGAAGTATTAACAAAGAAATAGGAAGAATGAAAATGATCCAATTATAAATAGAAAAAATACAAATGCTCAAATGCAAAGTCACTGGATGAGCTAAAAACTGAATGGACATGGCAGAAGACAAAGCTTCAGATATGAAGGGCAAACAACGTCTTTCCCAGACAAACAAAAGCTAAGGGAACTCATCAATACCAGACCTGCCTTACAAGAAAAGCTAAACAGAGTTCTTCAATCTGAAAGAAAACATTTTGAAGAGTAATAAGAAAACTTTTGAAGGTTCATAACTCATTAGTAAAGACAATCTCAGAATACTTCAATGTTGTAAGGGCGGTGAATAGACCATTTATATCCTTACTATAAAGGCTAAATGATAAACCTAACAAGACGATACAATATACACCAACCACACAGCCTACAGGCAATATTAAAAGATGCAATTTGGAACAACAAAATGTCAAAAA
>NW_007729799.1:157253-165545 GCF_000696425.1 Galeopterus variegatus | reverse complement strand
CAATAACAAATCCTGATTCATCAATTACCTTAATGTAATAATAATTAAATAATGTAATAATAATTAACTGCCCCAATAAAAGACACAGAGTGGGTGAATGGATTATAAAACAAGAAACAACAATATGCTGCCTAAAAGAAACTCACTTACATGAGAAAGACACATACTTGCTGAAAGTGAAGGGATAGAAAAAAGATATTTCATGAAAATGAAAACCAAAAAAAAAAAAAAAAGAGCAGTGGTAGCTATACTTATACCAGATAAAATAGACTTCAAGCCAAAGCAAATAAAAATAGATAAGGAAAGTCATTATATAATTTAAAAATAATAATTATTCATATATATATGAACTCAACTGCAGAGCACCCAGTGTTATAAAGTCATTACTGTTGGATCTAATGAGAGAAATAGACTAAAACACGATAATAGTTGGGAATTTTAATACCCCACTTTCAGCAAAGAATAGATCATCCAGACAGAAAATTAACCATAATTAATCTCTAGTATATGCTGACTTGACCTAATGAACATGACCTTATCGAACATGTCATGCAAGAGATGCAGAATACACATTCTTCACAACAACACACAGGACATTCTCTAGAACAGACCATACGTTAGGAAACAAAGCAAGTCTCAACGAGGTTAAAAAAAAAGAATCATATCAACTACATTATCCAACCACAGGAATCAAATTAGAAATAAACAACAAAAGGGACACTAGAAACCTACAAATACATGGAAATTAAACAATATGATTCTAAACAGTGAATCGGTCAAATAAGAAATAAGAAAGATGATTTAAAAACTCCTGGAGACAAATGAAAATGAAAACACAGCACATCAGAACCTTCGGGAAACAGTGAAAGCAATTCTATGAGGGAAGTTAAGACAATAAATACCTACACCAAAAAAGAAGAAAGACTCCAAATAAACAATTTAACGTTACACCTCAAGCAACTGGAAAAACAATAACCAACCAAACCCCAAATCAGTAGAAGGAGAGTAACAATGATGAGAGCAGAAATAAATGTTAAAGATTAAAAAAATACAAAAGATTGATGAAACAAAGAGTTGGTTTTTCAAAAAGATGAACAAAATTGATAAACCTTTGGCTAGACTAACAAAGAAAAAAACAGAGAATACCCAAATAAATAAAATCAGAGATGAAAAATGAGATATTACAACTGATACCACAGAAATTCAAAGGATCATAAGAGACTACTATGAAGAACTATATGCAAACCAATTGGAAAACCTAGAAGAAATGGATAAATTCCTGGACACATGCAACTTACCAAAGTTGGAACATGAAGAAGTAGAAAACCTAAACACAACAGTATTGAGTAATGAGATCGAAGGAATAATAAAAATTCTTCCAATGAAGAAAACCCCAGTACCAGATGGTTCTACTGCTGAATTCAACCAAACATTTAAAGGAGAATTTATGCCAATTCTTCTCAAAATCTTCCAAATAATTGAATAGGAGGGAATACTTATAAACTCACTTGACAAGGCCACATTATTCTCACACCAAAACCAGAAAAAGATACAGCAACGAAAAAGAAAACCACATGCCCATATCCCTAATGAACATAGATGTGAAGATTCTCAATAAAATATGAGCAAACAGAATCCAGCAACACGTTTTAAAACTTTCAAGAGAAGAGAACAGAACTGAGGTTACCAGAGATGGGAAAGGGAGAAGGTGAGGAAGGTAAGGGAGGAATTGTTAAAGGGCCATGAAAATTGATTACATTGTATAATGTTTAATATACTAATTATCCTGATTCAAACATCACATATTGCACAAAAGTTTTTTTTTTTTTTTTCTTTTTTTTTGGTCCTTTTTGAGACTGGCTGCACCGCGCTCAGCCAGTGAGCGCACCGGTCATCCCTATATAGGATCCGAACCCGCAGCGGGAGCGCCGCTGCACTCTCAGCGCTGCACTCTCCCGAGTGAGCCACGGGCTCGGCCGCACAAAAGTATTGATATTTAATGCTGTGCCCTAAAGATATGTACAATCAGCTATTTACCAATAAATATTAAATAACTTAATTAGTTAATTAAAGAAAATATATCATATACCATGATCAATTGGGATTCATCCCAGGAATGCAAGTATGATCTAATACATGCAAATCTATAAACATGATACATCACGTAAACAGAATGAGGGGGGAAAAAAAACGACCACATGATCATTTCAATCACCAAGAAAAATCATCTGATAGAATCCAACACACCTTCAGGATGAAAACATTTAACAAGTTATGTATAGAATGAATGTATGTTAACACAATAAAGGGCATATATGACAAACCCACAGCCAATATCATACTGAATGGCCAAAATTGGAGGCTTTTCCTCTAAATCCAGAATAAGACAGGATGACCAATTTCCCCACTCTTATTCAACATAGGACTAGACGTTCTAGCCAGTGAAACAAAGAAGAGAAAGCAATAAAAAGCATTCAAGTTGAGAAGGAGGAAGTCACTCTATCCCTATTTGCAGATGACATAATCATATACATAGAAAACCCTAAAGGAGCTACCAAAAATTACTATAACTAAGAAATGAATTCATTAATGTGACAGGATATAAAATCAACACACAGACATCCTAAATTTTTATACAGGGTATAAAATACACCGATACACCAATAAAATTTTTATACAGGGTATAAAATACACCGATACACCAATAACACTATTGCTGAAGAAGAAATCAAGAAAATAATCCTATTCATAATAGCTACCAAAAAAAAAATTAAATAGCTAGAAGTAAACTTACTAAGGAGATTAAAGAACTCTACAACGAAAACTATAAACAGTGGTGAGAAAAATTGAAGAGGACACAACTTAATTGAAAGATATTCCATGTTCATAAGTCGGAAGAATTGACATCATCAAAATGTCCATATTACTAAAAGCCATCTACACATTCAACACAATCTCTATCAAAATACCAGTGATATTCTTCACAGAAAAAGAAAAAAAGATCTTAAAATTTATATGGAACCACAAAATACCCTGTATACCTAAAGCAATCTTGAACAAAAAGAAAAAATTTGGAGACATCACACACACCCTAACTTCAAAATATACTATGCAGCTATTGTAACAGATACAGCATGGTGCCAGCATAGAAACAGACAAATTGACCAATGGAATAGAGTAGAGAGCTCGAAAATAACCCCACACATTTACAACCAACTATTTTTGACAAAGGTGCCAAAAAATATGCACTGGGGAAAGGACAGCTTCTTCAAAAACTAGTGCTGGGAAAACTAGATATCCACATGAAGAAGATTGAAATTAGACCCCTCTCACCACACACATAAAAATCAACTCAAAATGGATTAAAGACCTAAATTTCAGACCTGAAATTATGAAGCTACTAGAAGATAACATAGGGAAAATCTTACATAAAATAGGAGTGAGCAGTGCTTCTTTGAGTGAGACTGCAAAGGCACAGGAAACTCAAGTAAAAAATATACAAATGAGACTACATCAAACTAAAATGCTTCTGCATAGTAAGGGACACTGTCAACAAAGTGAAGAGACAACCTACAGAACAGGAAAAAGTGTTTGCTAACTACACATCAGACAAGGGGTTAATAACCAGAATATATAAGGAATTTAAACCATTCAACAACAAACAAATAGACACAAAAAACCAAATAACCCGATTAAAAACTGGCAAAGGACTTGAACAGACATTTCTGAAAAGAAGACATACAAATAGCCAACTGACACATGACAAAATAGTCAACATGGCTAATCATCAGGGAAATTCAAATTAAAACCACAATGAGCTATCATTTCACTCCAGTTAGAATGACTGTTATCAACAAGGGACAATATAACTAACAAATGCTGGTGAAAACGCAGAGTAAAAGGGACTCTCTAGCTTTGTTGATGGGAGCATAAATTGGAACAGCCATTGAGGAAACAGTATAGACGGTCCTCAGAGAGCTAAAAAGAGATCTACCTAATGACTCGGCTGTCCCACCACTGGGGATATACCCAAAGGAAATGAAATCAATATATCAAATAGACACCTGCACTGCCATGTTCATTGTAGCACTATTCACAATATGTTTAATTTGAATGTTTAAAACAACTGTGTGGTGTATACACAATGGAATACTACTCAGCTATTAAAAAAAATCCTATCATTTGTAACAACATGAATAGAACTGGAAACTATCATGTTAAGTGAAGTATGTCAGGAACAAAATGACAAATACCACAGGATATCCCTCATATGAAGAAGAATATAAAAAAAAAAGTTTCTCATGGAAGTTGAGAGTTAAATAATGGTTACCAGAGGCCAGGAGAATGGGGAGCAGGGAAGAGAAAAAATGGTGGATTAATAGGTAGAAAACTATGCCACCTACCCTAAGTGAATCACTGCGCAGTATATGCATGTATTAAAACAACATGCTGTATCCCACAAGTATGTACAAGTAAATGTTAAAATATTTTGAATAAAAACTAAAAAAAGAAAAAGATCAATGAAATTGATAAGCCCCTAGGTAGGCTAATTAAAAAAAAATACAGAAGATGCAAATTATTAAAATCAGAAATGAAGAAGACATCAGTACAGATCCCATAAACATCAAAAGTATAATAATGAATTACCATAAATAATTCTGTACCTACAAATTTCATAACCAAGATGAAATAAACCAGTTCCTTGAAAGACAAAACCTGACAATCTCACAAAGGAAAATGTAGGCCTGTATGTATTAAAGAAACTGAGTCAGTAATTAATAATTTTCCAACACAGAAAGCACCAGTCTCATATGGGTTTACTGGTGCATTCTACCAAACATTTGAATAGGAAATCATACCAATCCTTTATAATCTCTTCCAGAAAATATAAATACTCCTTAATTTATTCTAAGTCTAACATTAGTACCAAAAGCATACAAAGGCATTACAAGAAAACTATAGACAAATACCATTCATAAAGGGAGATGCAAAAATCCTCAACAAAATATTAGCAAATCAAAGCCAACAATGTATAAAATCAATTATACATCACAACAAAGGGGAAATTATCACAAATACTCGTCTGACTCAATATTTTAAAATCAACTAATGTAATCCATCACATCAACAGGCAAAAGAAGAAAGATCACAAGATTATATCAACAGATGCAGACAAAGCATTTGAAAAAATCCAATACCCATTTATGATAAAAAAAAAAAAAATTCAGGAAACTAGGAATAGAGAGAAACTTCCTCAACTTGAAAAAGAATTTCTACGATAAACCTACAGCTAGCATCATGCTTAATGATGAGAAAAGTAAAGCTTAGCAACCAGTAAGATTAGCAACAAAGCAAGAATGTTTCCTCTCATCACTGCTTTTCAACATTGTACTAAAATTTTTAGCTAATGCAGTAAAATAAGAGGAAGAAATAAAACTGTCTTTGCTCACAGATATAATCATATATGTAAAAATTTCAAAAGAATCACTGAAAAACTAAAAACTCCTAAACCTAATAAACAATTATGGCAGGTTGCAAGATACAATTAATATACAAAAGTCAATAGCTTTCATATATCTCACCAATGAACAAGTGGAATTTGAAATTAAAAACACAATTTCATTCGCATTAGCACCCCCAAAAGTAAAGTACTTAGTTACAAAACTAAAAAATATGTAGAATATTTGCATGAACAAAACTACAAAACTATAATAAAATAAATTTTAAAAGGACTAAATAAATAAAGGGATATTTTGTAGTCATAAAGAAGAGACTCAATATTGTCAAGATATTGTTCATTCCAAACGATATATAGATTTAATGTGAACCCAATCAAAATCCCAGGAAGTTTTTTTTTGTAGAAATCAACATACTCATTCTAAAGTTTAAATGAAGAGACAAAATACCCAAGAGGCCAACATCATATTGAAGGATAAGAACAGAACTGCAGGAGTGAAACTACCCAACTTCAAGGCTTACTATAAAACTGTGGCAACAAGGATGGTGTACTGGTGAATGATTAGACAAATATGTCAATGTAACACAGAATAGAGATCACAGAAATTAGCTCCCATAGACATTGTGATCTGATTTTTGACAAAGCAAAGGCAATAAATTGGGAAAAAAAATAGTCTCTTAACAAACAGTGCTAGAACAACTAGATACCTACATTTAAAAAATAATTTAGATCTGGATTTTACTCTATTTCCAAAAAATAACTCAAAATGGATCACAGACCTAAATGTAAAACTCAAAACTGTACTACTACTAGAAGGTAACCTGGAAGAAAATCAAGATGACCTTGGGTATGATGACAGCCTTTTATATACAACATCAAAGGCACAATCATGAAAGGTATAAATGATAAACTGGACTTAATTAAAAATTAAAAACTTCTGCTCTACAAAAGTCAATGTCAAGAGCATATACGGAAAAGCCACATACTGGGAGAAAATTTTTGCATAGGACACATCTGCTAAAAGAATGTCATTCATAATACCCAAAAAACTCTTAAAACTCAATAATAAGAAGATGAACAAATTTAAAAAATGAGCAAAAGACCTAAATAGATACCTCACTAAAGAAGATATAGAAATAGAAAATAAATATATGAAAAGATGTTCCATATTATATGAAATTATGGAATTGTAAACTGAAACTACTACACACCTGTTGGAATGGTCAAAATCCAGAACGGTGTCATTACCAAATGCTGGCGAAGATGTGGATCAAAAGGAAATCTTGTTCAATGTTGGTGGGAATGTAAAATTGTACAGCCACTTTGAAAGGCAGTTTGGCAGTTTCTTAGAAAATTAAACATGCATTAACCATACAGTCCAGCAATCACACTACCTGTTATTAACCCAAAAGA
Source organism: Galeopterus variegatus (assembly GCF_000696425.1). Lineage (NCBI taxonomy): Eukaryota > Metazoa > Chordata > Mammalia > Dermoptera > Cynocephalidae > Galeopterus > Galeopterus variegatus. Next base: position 158,674 of record NW_007729799.1, on the reverse strand, counting down.
AGTGAAAAGTTGTGTCCACACAAAAACCAGTATATGGATATTACAGCCAATTTAGTCATAAGTGCCAAAAGTTGGAAGCTACCAAGATGTCCTTCGGTATGTGAATCGATATATAAATTGTGGTACATACAGACAATAAAATATTATTTAATGCTTAAAAGAAATAACCTATTAAACCACAAAAAGACACGAATGAAACTTCAATGCTTATGACTAACTGAAAAAATCCAATCTGGAAAGGCTACATACTGTATGATTACAACAATAAACATTCTTTAAAAGGAAAAACTATAGACAGAAAATAAAAATAGTTGCTAGGGGGCAGGGTGAAGGAAGGAATGAAAAGGCAGAACACAAGATTTTTGGGACAATGAAACAGTTATGCATGATGCTATAATGGTGGTTCCATACCTTTATACATCTGTCAATACCCACAGAATGTGCAACACCAAGAGCAAACCCTAATGTAAATTACAGGCTTTGGGTAACAATGATGTGTCAACGAAAATTCATCCATTTTTAACAAACGTTGACTGTGGTGTGAGATGTTGATACTCAGGGAGACCATGCAAGAATGAGGTCAGAGGTTGATGGGAACTCTCTGTACTTCCCACTCAATTTGGCTGTGAACCTAAAACTGCTCTAAAAATTAAAGTTTATTTAAAAAAATACATATTAAAAAATAGATGCTCTCTGAACTCATCCATTTGGAAAAATATAGTAAATAGATGAGTTGCAAGTTTTGTTAAGATGAGAAGACAGAATTCATGGGCACTTAGCAGGCAAAGTGAATTTGTACAACTATTCTCTAGAGTAGCTGACAGACTGTTAAATTAACTGTTGTGACTGTCCTGAGACCCAGAGATCTCACTCTGGGATTTGCAGGCCAATAAAACTTTCCCAAGACACTATAAAGATATTTATTTGAAGATATTCATTTCAGTATTACTGAAGCCTGATTTAATACAATGCAAGTCTGTTCTTTCATCAAAAGTAATGATTGACATATATATCCTACAATATGAACATTTGGTAAGAAAGAGCACTTTTCGTAAAAAAAAGGTTAGTAAAAAATGAGTCAGGTTACTACTTAACATAAGATAGATTTTATAAAATTTGTGTAAATTCTAAGCACATTTTCTCATAAAACATGTTTACATATTTTTCATGACATGTAGACATCTAATAACATAGTAATATAATTAGAAAAGGTGTCTATTGCTAGGAAATGGAATTAAAATGCATGATGAGGAACACTTAGTAAATTGTATAATGTGAATTAAGAAGTGATGAGGAACACTTAGTAAACTGTATAATGTGAATTAAGAATTAGTACTGACTCTACATACTGACATACTAAGTTAATGAATATATTTATATTACAGGTTTTATGTTACTGGGGCATTTAATAAGTACAAAGC
>NW_007729799.1:155045-156536 GCF_000696425.1 Galeopterus variegatus | reverse complement strand
GTTAATGAATATATTTATATTACAGGTTTTATGTTACTGGGGCATTTAATAAGTACAAAGCCTTTCACATGAAGATAAAAACTGCTATTTATTCTATAGAAAGATCAGAAAGTACATTTAACTGAGTTTTGAGAAGGTACATAAAAGAGTAAAAGCCAGACACAGTCCAACGATAATCGAGAGTTTCTCCATAGAGTTTGTGATTCTCTTTGAAGATTAACAGTTTGGTCAATCAAGACATTCAGCATGGTTAATTTATCCACTTACATATTACATGAATATGAATTATTATGTATTTAAAGTAATAAACGTTCATTGAGTATTGTGATCTTCCAGATGCAAACCCAAGTGCTCTAGCGGCAAAACATTTTTCTTGACCTCCACAAATAAAGTAGAGGATACAGGCAAGTAAATCAACATGTAAAATAAATTTCACTATAGTTTGCTAAAGTTTGACAGCAGGTATAAGCAGAGTGTTTTATGAGGTAAGAAAATTATTTTAAACTATAATAGTATTAGAAATGCATTACTTTGCAAGCAAGAAACATCTTGACTAATAGTAATTTAATCTAAATGGTGACTAATAGTGATCCTGGCGGTGACTTTGAATCTCAACAATGTTATATACCTTGTGAATATATTATTACATTTTTTTCTTGCTTCTTGCTGCTGCTCCAGGCACCATGTCTTGTTCCATGTTCCATCTTCCCCCACCCTTCCAAAAAAGAAAAGCAAAGCAAAAGGCTCTCTGCACCTGAAGTTTTATCTTGATCTGTTAAGGGAAATCCTCCCCATATGATTTCTGATTTCAACTCATAGGCCAGAGTTACCACATACTCATCCCTAACAGTGAAGATGCTTAATTAGTTAGTATTTAGATTACTATTCTTTACAGCAGAGGAAGACAGAGGAAAAGTTATTGGCAATTGTCATTGCATGAATTGGTCTCATTCTCTGATAAAAAGGAAAAGGAAAATAAAGCTGAGTTTCATTTTCAGTGATAAGTGTGGTATCCTGTCAAATGTTTAGGGTGAACAGGATAAGAACATTCCAAGAGGAGACACCTGCTTTTAAGAAAACCATGAGCTCTCATTAAAACTACAAATAAAATCCCTGTGGTTGTAAAAAAATAGATAAAAATAAATCTCTGTAGGTGGACAAAGAAGGGGTGTTGGGAGGGGTGGAACTTGACGCTAGAAGAGTAAGAAAGAATTGTGCCAAAAAGGCCTTCTGAAATAAACTAAGGAATTTTAACTTTAGCATAAAAATATAGCAAAGCATTAAAAAATAATGCTATATGATCTAATTTGCATTGCAGAAAAATTATTATCATAGAGCATGAAGGATAAATTTTTAAAATGCCACAGAGGTGTTATGTGTGAAGTCATGACAGACAGAAACAAGAATAGTGAAAATATCATTGGAGTCAAAGAAATATAATTAAGATATATTAAGGATATAGAATATAGTAAATGGCTAGATAACAAGTAG
>NW_007729799.1:143147-154556 GCF_000696425.1 Galeopterus variegatus | reverse complement strand
AGCATTAAAAAATAATGCTATATGATCTAATTTGCATTGCAGAAAAATTATTATCATAGAGTATGAAGGATAAATTTTTAAAATGCCACAGAGGTGTTATGTGTGAAGTCATGACAGACAGAAACAAGAATAGTGAAAATATCATTGGAGTCAGAGAAATATAATTAAGATATATTAAGGATATAGAATATAGTAAATGGCTAGATAACAAGTAGTAGATAAAGAGATAAGTAAATAAAGAGAAATCTAGGATGACCCTCATGATTCTACTTTGATAAGTGAGTGAGAGTCAAGCCATTTACAAACTAAGTACAAAAAGAGGAACAAAAATCTTGAGTAAGAAAGAAAATTTATTTTTGTATTTGTTTAGATTTAAATGTCTCTGGGCATCCAAAGGTAGGTGTGCAGGTGCTAAATGGGCAGGAACAATAGTCTTTGAAATATGGGTAGTGGTTGGAACACTGGTTATAGGTGAGGTCTACTATAGATTTTATGTGAAGGGATAATAATAAAATCTTAGAAGGAATATCAATATTCAGGAGCTGCATAAGGATGAAGAACCCATGAATGAGGCTGAGAATAGACAGTCCTCTACAGATATTTTAAGAATACTGGAAAAGTTTAGTGACACAGAAACTGACAGGAGGTATAGTCAAGTGAAAGAAATGATAGGCAGAATTCAATAAGATAAGTACAGAAAATAGCCTATTAAGAGTGCAGAATTGAATGTATTTGGGAAATATTAGTGAATGCCATTTAACCAGAGTGTTGGGTGAAAAGCTAGACTGATGAGTGAGAAATAGAAGTGCATGTGAGGAAATGGAATAATGACAAAACAGTGCTCTCATAAACACTCTCTGAATCATACATATGAACTATGAGAGAGCGCCCATCCAGCTCATTATACTGACTTATTTGAATGTCTGCATTTACAGTAGAAACAATTACATTTAAGCTGAACTCCTTGAAAGCAAATGTAATAAGTCATGCATGGTCAGCAACTTTAATTTTATCTATTTAAAACCATTGCCAAAAGTCTTATTTTAGAAGGATTTACTGAACAAAAGATATTATTACATACTCTCAATGTCATTGTTCCCTGTGTTATTTATTGGATTATAAAATTTGGCTGTATTTGTATATTTTCATCTCCCATCAGATATTGGGTTGAATTTTAAGTAAATTGCTAGCATCTGTGGAGGTGAATTATGCCTCAACCAAAAAAGAATACTAATAAAGCTGAAGTAGAATGTATCTGAGGGTGGACTTTACAGATGGGTGCTTCTAAACTTTTCTTGGATAATTTATTTAAAGAAAAATTTAGGAATAATGCCACTTTTATTTTAGCTCTCATTCAAAAAAAATTATATATATATATATATAATTTCCACACATATATACAAATATATAATATATAAATGTAACAAATCAAAAAGCAACTATATTCAAATTATCATTATTAGTATAATGTGATAGGTGATGCATTACAGCTCTCACACTACGTGTGATATTGACTATGACAATCATGTTCTTATGAATTTAGCATGTTATACCATCTTTGAATTCTGCCTTAAGTATTGTCTATTTCATTATTATACCATGTGCAACTTTGCTCACATATTTAGATAAACACTTGTGGATTACATTCACCTCTCATTTCGTCTTCTACAATAGTCCCTGACAATAAAAACAGTAGTAATATGGCACCAAAAATATTTTAAATATAAATGGAAATGCATACTGGCATGGAGTGGTAGCTTCCCATTTTTAACTGGTTTCCCAGATAATCCAAAATTTATATATGCATTTATATAATTACTGAAAGCCTCACAAAATTCAAAAATTTTGTAAAAAATAAACAAAATTCCTAAAGATGTATCATCTACTAATGTTCCTGCCCTGTTCACGGAATCCAGCTGAAGAATCACTGGAGGTGTAAGATCCAAAATTGGACAAATCTTCAAATCCTGGATTTGAAGAATATATTTGAACATGGGCCTTCCTAGACTTTGATATCACCATATTTTCTGTCCTATCCAGTTACCTTCCATGATCCAGACATTTTATTTTCTTTCTAAATGCCAAATTCATTATCTTTCTTATTCCTTCAAAGAACAGTAAAACACAGATACCTGGGAGAGAGTCAGTACAAGGCCTAAACCCAAAGGCCACTAATGCTACAAATTAAAAAAAAAAAAAATGTATTCCTATGTCCTTTCTTCAACTTAACATAGCAACTTGCACATATTAGGAAAAAATATATAAGGATGCAAATTAATCAACTAATTGTATAATCACACGATCACAAATATTTATTTTATGGTATATAAAAGAATTTTTTAAATGACCATGAAAAGCGCTGAAATGGAGTATTCTTGTGTACATAATTACCTCCCACGGGTGGTTATGAAAATTAATGAGCTAATGTTTAAAAAGTGATATGAAATATTTTGATGAGAAATGCCATTAAGTTCTTTATAACCTCAACTTGTTAATTAAATTTCTTGAGAAATATCATTTTATTACTGTCACATTCAAGTACAGGGTGTCCTCCAGTGTGACCTACAATATAGAATTACAGCTTTTGCTTCTGGAAATTGCAAAGACAGTAAAGGGTGTTTTCTCAAAGATAAATATAGGGTTAAAATAAAAAAATTTTAAAAAGGCGTCTATTTAACAAGAAGAAAAAAAAATCATTTTAGTCTATTTTAGAACATGAACCATATAGATTTTTGAATAAATAATCATTTACAAAATGATTAATTGAATAGTAAATTAAGTATTAATTAAATAGTAAATATTTATTATAATATTTAATCGTTTAAAAATGAAGCAACAAGTGTTGCTTTTACCCCACTTTCCACCCAAAACATGCAAAGAGCCTTCTGGTTCCATGGCTCAGGAGGACAGACTACTGGCACAAGTATTAGAAATTGAACAAATAAATCTTCATCATGAATATTAAAATGGCAATCTTTAGACATGGCAGGTATTTGACCAACTCTTTGACGTCTGTATACAGGCAGAGAGTATTAATCACATTGACTGAGAACTTTGCTAAGAACTGTCATCAAGTACTATTACAGTTTCAGCTCCAAAAGGACTTTCTAGCAGAAATAAATTCTCAGTCTACAATATTCACAGAACTCACTACACAAATGCCATCCATTAGCAACCCAAAGTGGAAACGTACTCAATTCTCCTCTTATTTGGCAATGATCTCGCTAGCTGGCTGAATTTTTATTTTTAGGTTATATAGATTTTTTTTATCTTATAGAGTAGATGTGGAGGAGGAAGAGGAATAGGTGGCCGCCTACATATTATGACTTCAGGGGTCCCAGAATGGAATGTTCACTGTAATTCTGTAACAATTGTGAGCTGGTGGTGATACAATCACACTGCACCAACCACAATCTACGAAATATTCACATAAGTGAACAAAGTTTATTTAGTGGTTTGGAGAGGGTCCAATTACTACAATTCCACCCAACTATCAACGACCAACACTCTGGTATTGTAGAGCTGGGGAGAGGCATGAAGAGATAGTTTTCTGGGAGATATATGCAAATGGGGTCATGGGAACCAAAGCCCATAGTCATTGCTGTACCCAAGAAAACAATAAAATTCTCCAGTCGTGGGGCCTGGAGCCAGTGAAGGTTTGAGTTGAGTTGACTTAAGAAAGGACAGCTGCCTGCATATAGGGATGAAAGTGAAAGGGAGAAAGTAAACTGTAACATAGACAAATGATCCTCAACTTATGATTGGGTTACTTTCCAATAAATATTGTCAGTTTAAAACGCATTTAACATACCTATTGTACAGAACATCACAGCTTAACTTAGCCCACCTTAAATGTTGCAGAACACTTATATTAGCTTACAGTTGGGCAAAATCTTCTAACACGAAATCTATTTTAAATTAAGTGTTGAACGTTTTGTATAATTTATTGAATACTGCATTGAAAGTGAAAAACAGGGCCGACCCAGTGGCTCACTTGGGAGAGTGTGGCGCTGGGAGTGCAGCAGCACTCCTGCCACAGGTTCGGATCCTATATAGGGATGGCCGGTGCGCTCACTGGCTGAGCGCGGTGCAGGCGACACCAAGCCAAGGGTTACGATCCCCTTACCAGTCACATAAAAAAAAAAAAAAAGAAAAAAGAAAGTGAAAAACACAATGGTTGTATGGGTCCTCATGTTCTGTAGATTTTAATGTACAATTATTTTGCTTCCTTAGTTAAGTTTATTCCTGAGTATTTTTTTATGCTATTGTAAATGGGATTGTTTTCTTAACTTTCTTTTTAGATAGCTCATTGTTAGTGGATAGAAATGCAACTGATATTTGTGTGTTGATTTTGTGTTCTGTAAGTTTACTGGAAATAATCAGCAGAATGAAAAAGAAACCTATGGGATAGGAGAAAATATCTGCATATCATATATCTTACAAGGGGTTAATAGTCAAAATATATAAGAATCTATTACAACTCAATAGCAAGAAAACCAAATAACCTGATTTAAAAATGTACAAAGGGCTTGAATACACATTTTTTTCAAAGACATGCAATGGCCCACAGGTATATGAAACTATCAGGGAGATGTAAATCAAAACCACAATGAGATATGACCTCATACCTGTTAGGATGGCTACTATAAAAAAAAATAGAAAAGGATAACAAAGGTCGGCAATAATGTGGAGAAGATGAAACCTTTTAACTGTTGGTGGGAATGTAAAATGGTGAAGCTGCTGTGGAAAACAGCATGAAGGTATCGAAAAAAGTTAAAAATAGAACTACTATGTGGACCAGCAATTCCACTTCTGGATACTTATCAAAGGAAATTGAAACCAGGATCATGAAGAGATATCTGCATTCCCATATTCACTGTGGTATTACTCATAATAGCCAAGATATGGAAACAACCTAAATGTCCAGGGACAGAATAATGGATAAAAAATGTGGCATATGCATACAATGGAATAAAACAATAAATAAAGGGAGTGGGAAGAAACTTTTAGAGGTGATGAATATGTTTATGGCAAAGACTGTGATAATGGTTTTATGGATTTGTACTTATCTCCTAATTCATCAGCTGTATACATTAAATGCATACTTTTTTGTATGCCAATCATACCTCAATAAAATGGTTAAAAATAAAATAGAATAATCAGTCAAATCATCTGTATAGCCACTATATATATACGTACAATTTTGGATGAATGGACTATCATATTAATTATGTGCATAATTAGTAAGAAAGCCAATAATTTAAAATCACCCAGATATCTTAAAGAGAAGATAAAATTACAATGTAGAATTAGAGAGGTTTGATAGAGATTGGTACTTAAATGGACACAACTTATTAATCAAGTTTATTGTCCTGGTAGGAAGAGTTAAACACACACACACAGGTAAAAGTACATTAAAAGAGTAAATATAACTTATCAGGGATGTTTTGCGTAAATACACACATTCACTCACACACATACACACAGATACAGTAGAAAAAGTCCTATCTAGCTAGCTGAAATTGTGGCTTTAGCAGAAATAATTGAAGAAGATAGTAACCAAATCCCCTTAAAAGGATTTAAACAGACTTTAAAAGACAGAGGAGCACCACTCACCACTTTGCAATTTTGCATCAAATTGTGTCAACCAATATGCAGACAACTGATAAGCAAATGAATGAAAATAGTAAACAAATAAGTGTACATATTTTAGAAAATTTATTCTGATAAAACTAGCCAAAAATACTTCCAATATGAAATTCCTCAGGTGACTTTATACAGGTATACAGGAAAGTTTGAAAGTGAGAGGTTCTGAGTGACCCAAATATAATCTAATTAGTGGAGAAAGGTGTCAATCATGGAATAGTTTACCTGCTTTGGGCTTTAATGCTAGTGAATTTCCTTTTAACAAAATAAAATACATTTTAATATTAACATAAACTAATATTCGTATCATTTCAAGTAGGAAAATGTTTGATTCTAAGTCACATTGTGAATGAAATACTACATTATAGAACACAATATCGAGAACAGCAGTTTGTTTCATGAGTTAAAAAATCTTATTACTTTCAGAATCGTTTATATATTACCATTCTTTTAAGAGAACCTTTGCATAATTTGGCTGTCTTCATTCAAGGTGTTTATTTGGGGATTTTTTTAAAAGTAAAATGTTATACTGAGCTCTAAACCTATCTTTGGATGTAGTTTGCCCAAATAAGTATCATATTATATAGCACGAGAAGAGAAGAAAATGTGTGGTGTATTCAGAAAATGGACTTATTTCTTTGATACAAATATATAAACTTTTGATATATATTAATAACTTTAGTCTGAGTTAAAATAGCTGGAACCAGAAAGTTCCATAACATATGTTTCTAAGGAGTAGGAGCATGAGTTGACAGGGAGAGGTATGAGGGAAATTTCTGTGCTGGGGTAAATGTTCTAAATTTTATTAAGAATATGGGTTACACTGGCAAATGGATATTCCAAACTTCATCTATTAGCACACTTAAGATTTGTGCTTTACACTTAGTGTATGTAAGTGCCTACTAGTAAATAAAGTGTATTTATCTATATGTAAATAAATAACAAAACATAAGCAAATACCTAAATATAAATTAACTGTAAACAGATACTACTCTCTAGTTATTAGGTTTGATATTGCCTGCAGTGTTTGTTAGCAAATCTCAAAACTGCTGTGCATTGTGAATTTGAGCAAATGCATAGCTACAGTGAAGATAATAAAATGAGGATTTCTCATTGTTGAGAAAGGAAATTACAATTTTTTTTTTAAAGGAGAAAGATTAGAATGAGCTATGGGATGTTGGTTTGAAATTATTGGAATTCATGTCTTTAAATATAGACAATTAAATATATAGATAACCTGTAAATAATTATATGTGTATACATGCATATATAAACATATAGTATGTACATTTTATATTACATTATAGATAGACAAATAGAAAGACAAAGAGAGAACTAGAGATATTAGATAGTTGTTGAAGGTTATACATATATTCTGTAAGTACCTTGTCTACTGAGAGGATCTAGAAGCAATGGTATACAAGCAGCAATGAGTACACTACTGCCGAGGTCTTGGTTTATAAATATTCTCAAGTATAAAGAATCTGGGTTCCTTCAATATTTGAATGATTCCAGAGCTGGGGCATAGAAAATATCTTAGAAGTTACAACATCTTGCTATTGCAGAAACTAAGTAAGTTCTCAAATTAGTTAATGCATTTGTTAATTAGCTAAATTTAACCATTCCACAATGTATATATACTTCAAAACATCATATTATACACAATAAGTTCATACAATTATATCTACTAACTAAGCCAAAAAAATGTCAGGAAGCCAGCTTGAAGAAACTCCCACTGCCCCAATCTGAGACAAGTTAAGCATTAAAGTAGCGATAGTATTGACTACACTTTTTTTTTAAAAAAGATGACCGGCAAGGGGATCTTAACCCTTGACTTGGTGTTGTCAGCACCACGCTCTCCCAAGTGAGCTACGGGTGACTACACTTTTTTTTTTTTTTTGGCAAATGGCTGGTTCTGGGTATGCAAACGCTTAACTTTGGGGTTATCAGCACTACACACACCCAAATGAGCTCACCAGCCATCCTGTTGGTTTACACTTTCTAATGGTTAATGCTCTGGCCAGGAGATAGGCAGCATTTTTAGAAATAGCTCCTAGCACTGCCATAAATCAATATGACTAAACTATTGGAACTTAAGAGGAGTTTAACTATTTCTTTTTTCTTTTAAATGTTTTGAGTTTAACATGAAACAGCTCCGGTTCTTAAAAGGCGCTAACATATGTGCTCAGTTAGTTCAGTCTTCCACTTCACTGCAATCAATTAATATGCATATTCAAACTTCAAACAGGCACTCACAATTTTTATTACGTTATACAAATGTCCAGTGAATTAAAAAAAAAAAAAAAAGAGTTTCATTACAAGAAGAATAAAAGACTGGAAAGCCATGTCCAAAATAATTATTCTGGCAGTCTTGCTAAAATGCCAGAGAGTGTGGAATGAGAAAGCCTGGATTTGAGGTTTGGCTCTAAACACTTTAAAGAGCTCTGTGACATTGGGAAAATCACTTACCCTCCAACGTTTATCCTAACTAAAATATGTGGGCAATAAAAACAGCAATCATATCTGCCATAAACCCCTCACAGAGTTTCCGTGAAAGCTGTTAGAAAGCTTTCCTCATAGCTGTGTGATCGCGTTTTACTTCAGCCCTCCTTCAAGGCCCCCATAAAACTTCTTTATCAACAATGAGGTCTCACACCTATTCTAAAGTCTTCAATAATATGTACCGTTGGAAATTATATCTCATAAAAAATCATTTGCTTTATTAAAAACTAAAAGAGGCCATTGTAAAAGGAGAACAAAAGCCTGAAGAAAAGTATTAATTAGTAGAGAGCAACTGGCTAAGATAAGTGTATAATTCCTCACATTTTTTTCTATTTATGTTTTTCTTGTGATTGCATTGCAAATTATTCAGGCAAGAATAATTTAATGGGAAAAGAAAACTCTAAACATCTCTAAAGTTTTTTTGTATGAGCACTGAAATTTTTTCAATATTCAATATTTAAATTTAAAAAAGCCTTTATTAGATTTTGTTAAAAAGAAACATGAACACAGACTTACCCACATATTACATCGATAATTCATGTCGAATACACAAATAAAATATACTATGATCTATGCACTAGTCAATGAAACAATAAAGTGCATTTTGTTATAATCCCCAGTCAAAAATGATTCTGCAAATCAAGTTTGCATGCTGAAATGCTATTATATTGTCCTAAAGTTATATTCCTGTAGACTCAAAAGAAATGCTCAGTATTCTCTCTGTAGGATAATATAAATATAAATAAATGCAAATATAAATGACTTATTCTATTTTTACATGTTTACAATGAATCCCAAATATACCTTATGATTGTAAAAAATGTTATAGACTAAAACTAAAATTCAATTTGAGCTTCAACTTACTTTAATTAAAAATTACATATAAAAATATTTTAAATTGCACAAAGTTCTTTTTTATTCAGAATTGTAAATATTGTGGATTTATAAACACATTTAATTCTGCTTATTTTTTCTCTTACAGTATAAATTTAAGGAACAAAGAATTTGACAAAACAGGAGAGGAAAATTATTTCAAATTACTTCATTCTGCCCAGATCTTAAATACCTTATTCACAATTCTGAAATCTAAAAAGCTCTGAACACTGGAAGTTTGTATTTTAAAAGTTTTCAATAAATTCATTTGGTGGTAAAATGTAACCTTTCTGGATCTATGCTATATACAGTCTTTTAAATATCTCAACTATTTTAAATATTCATTATTTTGTTCCAGAAACTTTGAAGTATTTGCTTATGGAGTACTGCCCCCTGGGAGTATTACATAATCTATACTGTATTACTTTTTACTAATTCTGACAAAGTCTAAATTCAAAACACATCATACCTCAAGATTTGTTAGCAAGAGTTTGTGAACCTGTGTAATCTAGGCTTTCAGTTCAGAGTAATATTGCAGTACTAGGCTAGCATGTTAAGAAATAATTTAGGTAGAAGTAGAATATCCATGCAGTTTCAAACATTTCTAAATGTTATCCAGGTAAGTAACCTGATTTATGAAAAACATTTTAAAGTCTGGAGTATCTGATAACTTATCATCTTGTGATTTGTTAGTTTTGTTATTGTTCCATGTTTTCCTTTGTTTCAATTATGTGGACTTACTTTTGAGCCTGGCAATTTTATTTTGTTTTAGACATTGTTTATTTTGTAGATTAACTGGAGGCCTAGAATTATATTAGCTCTCTCTTAAGAGGTATTATGCATGTATCCAGAAAGTCTCAAAGGGAGATAGAGATTAGATTCACTCCTATACATAGGGTGCTGCCCTAAAAAGATCCCAACCCAAGTAGGAACAGGCTTCCTAAGTTTATCTCCTCATGCTGAAAGACCCTGAACTCTAATTTTGGCCTACCTATCAAAAACAGGTTAAATGTGTAGTTTGGCTTCTTTGTTATTTCATTCAAAATTGAAAACCACCTCTAGGGGGAAAATGGCCCATACTAGCCAAACTTAACTCCTGGGTTATCTTTGCTTAGCTTTTGGTTCTGTAAGTTTTCATTGCCTGTTGGATATCTCCTATCTTCATGAATTAAACAAAACAAAACAAAACAAAAACAAAACAAAAAAAACCCCTCATGTTTTCTGTATGTCCTTAGGGGGAGAGTTGTAGGATTACCTAGTCCTCCATTTTCAGAATCAGATATCCTTGCGAGAGTAAGTTTAGAGACTGGTAAAATCAAATTTAAGGGTTCAGTTTACAAACTGCTTACATTAAAAGTAACATTTCTTTTCTTTTAAATGTAATGAGCCATAAGAAGCCCATTGGAAAAATATACCCATATATATATATATATATATATATATATATATGTAGGTAGGAAATAAATGTCTTTTTTCTGTGTACATTGGCCTCCAAGCCCAATCTCAGTTCCATTACAGATTGCTTTTCTATGCATTCGAATTTTTCCTATGTGGTGGTCAAGATGACCTATTTTCCTATGTGGTGGTTTCCTATATGGTGAATAGACATTCACCAGCATCACTCTCTTCCACAAGTCATCCAATTTACAACTATTTTAAAAAATGGTAGCCAAGCTGAGGCTGCTAGAACTCAGGGGAAGTGGAGGAGAGACCTACAGAGTACATGAAGGTGGGAGAAGCCACGATGAAAGAAAGGAAGAACTGCTCCAACCATTTGGAGCCCTGGCTGCTTGAAGGCTAGATGGTGAGTGCACGGAGCAGGAGCTGGCAAAAGCTGCAGCTGTGTCTTTCCTATGAAGTTGCTTAGAGGAGGCAGGGGAGAAGAGGGCCTTGTTGTCCCCCAGGACAGCAAGACTTCTGATAGGGTTCCCCTCGACCAACATAGGAGCAAAGAGCCACAACAACTGAAAAAAAGGAGCCACTCAGAAGCCAGTGAGTCATTACAAGGGACTGGCACACAGCCTGTCCCATGGGAAGTGTTTAGAATGTGGGTAGTGGGGGAGATGGGCCCACCAGGAGAACACTGGGGCATAGCATGCACAGCTGATCTGCCCCCCAAACAGCGTAGGACCACTCAGTGGAGAATAGTCAGGAATTTAGAACTGCAGGAGGTGCGGTTTGCTGAAAAGACCCAGGCCCACCCACATCAGAGTTTCTACACAACCCAGGTGTACCAGATCTCACAAGAGCTGGAAGTACCTATAAAGTCAACCATTAAAAACTGAGCTTCACAAAAAGCCTTCCCCAGGCAATCAGCAGCAAAGCAACTCTCTGTAGGATAATATAAATATAAATAAATGCAAATATAAATGACTTATTCTATTTTTA
>NW_007729799.1:142136-142741 GCF_000696425.1 Galeopterus variegatus | reverse complement strand
ACCAAGCCATGGCAGGTAGCACCCCAGGCTCTCCAGAGCCAGGGCAGTGGGTCTTGGCCACGCCCCCCTGACACCCATAACTAGCCCAGTGATGACCACCGAGCTGCTGCAGGAAGAGCCCCGGCTCCTATGCTGGGGCAGTTGGGCGGGACAAGGACTTCAGCCACACACCCCCGACATCTGCACCCAGCCCAGCAGTGACCAAGACAACACTGGAAGCCCCCTGATCTCCTCTGCAGGAATTAGGGGGCTGCCACAGGCTTCAACTCTGCCTCTCCTTCCTCCTTCTCCTACCCTATTTCCTTCCCTCTTTCCCTCTCTCCCTCCCCCACAGCTGCTCCACAATAACATCATAGAATGTAAAAAAAGTAATATTAGTAAATAAATATACTTAAAAAAAAGAATTTTTCCCGTGTGTATGTTAGATTGTCAGATGAATAAGTAGAGGCAGATATATATAGCTATTGAGATATATTTAGAAATATATAGATACGTATCTATTTAGAGTTATATAATTACAAAGATACTTCAAAAAGTTCATGAAAGGGCCAGCCCGGTGGCGCACTGGATGGTGCGCCGCTTGGGAAGCGCGGTGGCGCTCCCGC
>NW_007729799.1:140414-141430 GCF_000696425.1 Galeopterus variegatus | reverse complement strand
CTGTAAGATTATATTCTTTGAAAATAATGATAATGTTGTTTCTGTATTAACAGCCTCACTTTTACAGAAAAAAAAATAAAGGGGTGGGTGCCTATTTAATTTGTTGAGACATTTTATGAATCAAAGAAACAATAATGTGCTTGATGATCCATGTTTTAAGGGTTACACCAAGTTAGAAATAAAGCTATTTTCTACCTACCATATTAGCAGGACAGGGCACTGTTTTTTTTTTTTTTTTCAGTGGATTGATGACTTTGAGAAATATTTCTGTGGCACAAGCATTTGCACTTTCATTAGGTACACTGAGTACTATCGATCACTGTGCTGCTTCAAGGAGCTTCCCGATAAACGTACATAGAGATGTGGGAAGCAGTCCAAGAGACAAATGCACATGATATCTTGTAGTAACTGTAACTTTAGAAACTCTCTGTGGGCAAATGTAAAAGTAACTACTGAGGGGTGTTTACAGTGAAGGAAGTGGATAGAAATTCTAAATGATAAGATGGAGTAAAAGAAGAAAAGAATCCAGATATTCAAAGCTATTAAAGTAATAGCCACTTTATTTGTTTTCCTAAGTGTGAGTTAAGGAATCAAGTGACCAAAATTATGAAAATTATGTACATGTATATAAATATATATGTGCAATTGTGTCAGTTTTCAATGATCCTGCCTCCTAATAACATAATACCAAACTTAAAATGGCTTCACCTAAATGGGCTTATTTTGTGTCATGGACAAGTAGATGGTGAGTGCACGGAGCAGGAGCTGGCAAAAGCTGCAGCTGTGTCTTTCCTATGAAGTTGCTTAGAGGAGGCAGGGGAGAAGAGGGCCTTGTTGTCCCCCAGGCCAGCAAGACTACTGAAGTACTCTGAACAGGGGATTGCTGGCAATGCTTCAACTGCTCAGCATTGTAGAGGTGTTGGGAGATTATCTCTTCAATTCCCTTCATATTCTCTACAAAGTATTTTAATCAATGTCTAAGCAGAAATGCAGGGCTTGGAAAAAAACAAAAAAAA
>NW_007729799.1:137081-139526 GCF_000696425.1 Galeopterus variegatus | reverse complement strand
AAAAAAAATAGGCCCTTCTTTAAATCATAGTAGATTACCTTTACGAGAAACCCTATCAGATTTGCTCTTAAATCTCATTGGAAACAGCAGGTCAGATGCACACCTAAACTGCAAAGGAGGTTGAGGAAATTATCATATGACAATAGGAGAAGAAAGTGATCTCGCTGGCTTAGAGATATTCAACTTATTATTTAGGGCCACGTGGAAAATTTGTAAGCATGAGAAAAGGAAAAAGGTAATGCCTGTTGAATAGGCAATAAACACTACCTTGTAAAGAAACTGCTTTGTCTGTAGAATCTAAGAGAGGATTTCCTCCATGAAATGGGTTATACAAGTCTTAGAAAATTCTAACTCTAAATATTTCCTTCTGCTGTACCATTTTCATCTTTTAATTTTTTCCTTTTAAAATAAACTGATGAGGTGTTATAATTGTTAACACTCAATATATGTTAGGTTACCCACATTCACTAATATTTTAGTTTATTATTCTATCCTATATCTCATACCATTCTCTTTCTTAGAGTATATCTTTTTGATTTGTTTGTATATGTGAAGTTTTCTGTTGGTAGAAATTCCCTCAGTTTTCTTTATCTGAGAAAATCGTTATTTTGCTTCTATCCTTAGTATACAGTTTTTCTAAATATGAAATTCTGCATTTATGTTTATTTTCTCTCAGCCCTTGAATATGCTTTCATTCTCTTCAAGCTTCTATATTAGTGTTGAGAATTTAATTTTCAGTCTGTATACAACTTATCTGTAGGAAATCTATTATATTCTCTGGCTAATTTTTTTTTCTTTTTTCTTTCTTTCTTTCTTTTTTTGGTATTCTGAAGTTTCCTTATGCATCTAGGTGTGAATTTCTTTATATTATTTCTTTTTGAGACTAACTGGTATTTCTGAATTGAAGATTTTCAAAATATTTCACATTCATTGTAATCTCAACTGCTGCTTCTCCATTTTTCTCTATTATCCCTTTATGAAAATGCAATTCAACGTGTGGTAGACCATCTCATTCTCTCCTCCATGTCCCTTAACTTCTCTTTCATATATTTCTTCTCTTTTCCATTCTATATTAAATTATCTGTGATTTATAACAATCTACCTTTTGATTCACTAATTCTCTTTTTTTGCTATTTTAATCTGTTTTATAATGATTATTTTATTTAAATTTATTTCATTATATTTTAATCTTCATAAAATTTATTGCATTTTCCATATCTGCTTAATTCATTTTGGTAGTCCCTTCTGCTTAATAATATTGTGATATATTACATATACTTATTCAATATTCTATAGCAAATAATTCTAGTGACCATAGTCCTGGCAGGCATAATTTTAAATTAGTTGCTTTTTCAAGCTATTGTTTATAGTGGCTTGTTTTCTCATGATATTTATGATTTTTTTTTATCATGAACTCACATTACCTGGAATTTCAACAGTACACACTTTGAAGTTGAGTTATGAGCTAAATTATTCCAAAGAGAATTTGATTTTTTTTCTGCCAGATGCTTGAGAAGAACTATTATGCTTGAGAAGAAAAATTCAAGCCCACTTAAGTTAATCATCACCTTGTTTATTTTAGAGCCATAGGGTTTTGGGTATTCTGGTCCCATATCCATGTAAAAATGGACTTTTTCTTCAAAACTGTAAGAAGAAACTTTTCTTTTTTCTTTCGTCTTCACCTAAAGCCAAGTGTGAAACAAGTATCTCTCTTAGTAAAACAGGAATTTTTGTGTATTTGTTTGTTTTGTGCTGTATTTACCCACTAAAGGTGACTTATTGTTTAAGAATACCTGAACCAAACTCACCTTTGTGTTGGCCCTAAGATTTGTCTCCAGCTCCTGAGCAGAGCACATCCTGATGAAAGCAATGCTCTAGGATAGATACCAGAAATTAAGGGATGCCCTTAGAACCATGGCCAAATCTTCCGCAAATTTTTTCCCCTAGATTTGTGTTATCTGGTGCTTTGTACCTCTCATGTCCCTTTTATTTCCAACTCAGTAATATATTCAAAAACATGACTCATTTATTTCATCCAATATATCTGCGGAAGTTTAGAAGCACATCACTTAGGACTTAATTTAGCTTAAGAGTATGAATACATACTGCCTCGGCTTGAATCCGAGATCTGCCACATACCAGCTATAAGACCCTGAATAATAATATCTGCATCATAGCTTAACCATGAGGAATACCTGAGTTAAATTATTTAAAACACTTATTTCTCAATATTGCTAGTGTACTTGGTATTCAATATTGTGGAAATGGAGAAGTACAGTTATTTTTCAATATAATAAAGTGATCATATTTCAGAATCAAAATTAGAAAATAAGTAACTTGAATCAACATAAGGTTTTTAAGAAGTAGAAACAACTCTCCAGGGATCAGTATGAGGATGATTTCAAATTGGTCCACTATGCGGAATCACTTGATTTCAGAGAAACA
>NW_007729799.1:134516-136152 GCF_000696425.1 Galeopterus variegatus | reverse complement strand
AAAAAAGGCTTAACTTCTATAGTATATCATATTTCCAAAATATCACTTTTCTAAAGAAGAAAGTAGTTTTGAGAATTCGATACCCAGGCTTGAAAAGCATGCTCTTATCTGGAGAATTTTAACATGAAATATGTTTATTAATATAGTAGTGTGGTAATCTTTCTAGCTATCCATTTTGAAGTTTCAAATCAAAGACACAGGTAAGACTATTTTAGGATAAAAGTAATATAAGACATAAATCTTTAAAGCATCAGTTCATAGAAATGAAGGAAAATAAAAATGGCTTATTACTTTCCTTTTTTAACCATTTTGTGACTTACGTTGTTTAACAACAACCACCCATCTTTTTGCATTTACAAAAGTCTAGGTTTAAGAAAACATGTCATCTAGAAGAGAAAAAATGTCCTTTAAGTAAGATTTATTTCAGGTCAGTCATTAAGGAAACTCAGTCACTGAGTTGGGCACATGCTGGGTGCTAACATATTTATTTAAATATGTCTAAGTAAATCCATGAATAAAATATCATCAGTGAATTGAAGAGGTGACTTTTCTGAATATTGCCACATTCCTAAAACCTATGATATTCCAAACATTTACTCTGTTAACTTAATATCATTATATATAGCTTCTCTTGCAGTTTACAAAATGAAATAAATGTTATATTTTTATTTCTTGGCTATAATTTTCACATTTATCCTTTTCCTTTACTTATTTTTTATTCTTAAATGATTTATATCAATTCCCAAATTATGTGTTAACTGTATCACTAAAACCCATTCCATATAACATTCATTTCTCTAATATGGCATTAATAATTACATATTCCTCTTCTTTAACAGTGCCATCCAATTCTTGACCAAGTATTTTAAACTCTAGATAAATATTGTATTATCTTTTATTTCAACAACTTTTCACAATTGTCTATCTAGTGACTTTATTAGATATGCAACCATAAGGTGAATCCTCCATAAACTATGTAATTACCTATGCTTCCATTTTTTTTCCAGAGAAGCTTTCACGGTGAAAGTCATTCTCTGTTAGGCATTAGGCCTACAAGTGGCAACAGATGCATTCACATGTAATGAAGCACAAGTCCCCAATTTGGCATTGCTAGTCAAGAGTTTCCTCTTATAGGAGATGTCACTTTTTGCTCTCAACAAGCTCTCCTGCTAAATTAATCTTTGGTTGGCATTTATGTCTACTTGTAACTAGCTTGCCACTTCCTCAGTATGGCACCGTGACAACATAACAGATGGGCCTAAGGACATGTATGCCAGATGATCTGAATGACAAGCAGGTTTAAGCATTATGGGATATATTCCCTTCCTCAAATACTGAAATAATGATCCACACTAAATATCTTTATATTATTTTTTTAAAAATGACTCTACCATTCCAGCTTTACATAAATTTTAAGATTTTTTTTCAAGTATATCGAAATTAAAGATAAGTCACAGTCATATTTATACCTATGTGTATGCCTGTGCAGATGCCATGAAATTGAGTCCAAACTCAATATCCAAAGGGTCCTTAGAATTACAGAAGCTATTAAAGGTACCTTCCTTTATTTTTTTATTATTTTTTTTTCCTTTAAATTTTTATTTTGTCAATATACAATGTGGTTGGTTATTATGGC
>NW_007729799.1:114433-133766 GCF_000696425.1 Galeopterus variegatus | reverse complement strand
ATTTCATTCATTTTTATTCCTTTAAATGAAGCACTAAAATAAAATATACAGAGTGATCAGATATCCATTGATTGGTTTCTTAATCAATGTCCTTCTCAAATGTCCTATCTCAGTTACAGATGAGTTTTCTGTCCTGTTCCTTGGATACTGTGCATCTTCTGGTGCCTGATTTTCTGTATTCTAGATTGTTCGTTTTTCCTTATTTTTACTAGCTATCTCTTTCATACTTCAGTTTCCTAGTCTAACTTTTAACCTTTAGACCTGAGCCTCTAAAAATCTTGACTTGTCATTATCATTATTAGTTTATTGTTATTATTATTTTCTTTTATCATTATTGTTTTTTAGCAGTGTTAACTTCCCCCTTTGAACCGTGATTTGCTTAACCATTGCATTGAGTGTTTAACCAGTTTTTATTACTAATACTTCGCTATGTCTTCATCTCACTTTTGTCTTCACTTTTCTAATTTTGGGCCTATTGTTATTCCTATGAAGAAACCTCAAGCTTATATATTTCCCATGCTTACTAACAACATTAAGAAAACTGTTTACAAAGTGTGAGTGTATTAATGTTTGAAAGAGATATGGTTAAATCTGAGTATACTTCCAAAATAATAATATTGCTCCTGAGGGGTAGGAGGATGTAAGGGTTCTATAACTTGGCTAGGTTTACCCAATACAGGTTAAAATAGAAATCTAAGGCAGTTACCCAATTTGGAACCAAAAACATTTCTATTAAAACATTATTTTGCATAACCTGATATGTGATAGAAATGTTTGATTGCCCAGAACCTTCCTAACATTGAACTTATCATGTAGTTACAAATAAATGTATGTGATAATTTAATCTTACTTTACTTTTAAGAAGCTACGGTTGCATATCATTTTATAAGTATATAAGTAAATCTGAGAGATCTTCAATGTTTCTTGTAAGGTCCCCCAAAAAGCTTCTTAAGAAGGCTTTATTGTCCATCTTTCTTCATACCTTCTGCAGATTATTTTCAGTACATTTGTATACACATCACATGCTTAAATATTTCCATAGGTATAAGCCAACTTCTATTAAATATACCAAATTTAATATCACCCAAGAGTCTGGCAACTAATTATTTCTTAATAAATTACAATATTTTTCTCCAAGCATCATTTAAAATATTTTTTAATTGTCACTTATAAAATTATTTAAAGCATAGTCAACGTTTAGAAAGAGAGACTGACTAATAGAATTAGCTAAATGTGTTGACATCTCCAAGTCTAATGGTTTCTTTCTGTGAAACTCTGAGATTTTTAGCACTTCGACTTTTCCTTCCTGATTTTTGGTATTATTATAATTGCTTATTGCATAACTTTCTCTCTAGACAAAATTTGTTTTAATGAGTTTTAGAGCTACAGTTTTAGTTGAAGATCATGCTTAACCAAGACAGGGGATCATCACCTACAGGAAGCTGGCTGTCCATCTGGTCTAGCTTAATCCTGTGACATTACCTTAGTACTGAGTTGGGTTATTATATTCCAGGAGCTGGGCTTCACTTCTGCAGTCCCAGGATTTCTGCTATTATTATCTCAAGAAGTAAATAGAATTTGAATTGGGGTATTCATTTACATTAGCAGAACTCAAAGGTATGGACAAAAATTCTAATAATGACAATTAATTTATATGCAGTTAAACATGATGATCAAGTGGACTGGATATCCATGATTACCAATTTGCTTATTTGACATAGTAAGCCAAATTCTAATTAGAAGATTTCTTAGTGAACTTGCCAGTAAAGCAGGACTATTAGGTGATGTTAATGCTAGTGTCATATATATCCATTACTGATGTAGAGCTCAGAAAGGGCCACTTACTTATATTTAGGGCATCCTCCATTCTAGTTGGAGCCTTAAAGGATACTGCTTTTATTTGTATTTATTTATTTGCTTGTTTCTTTGTTTACTTTTCAACCCTTCCTTGTCTCTGCCAGCACTGCTTCTGATAAATTCTCTGTTTGTTTTAGTTATTAATAATTGTGTTTAAACTATCATCAACCTTTACAGTAGGCAACTTTCTGTATCCTTTAAGAATGCATATTTAATTGCTTATCTCTCAAAGGGAAAATCACCACCTTCTCCAAGTATTTAGGTGGGAGATCTTTATTTGTTAATGAAAATAACTTGGTAGCAGTGTGAAAAAATAAATATTTCCATAAATGTGTACAAATTGCATACTTGTGCTTCCTAACTGCGGCCAAACTTTCAGCATAAACCTTTAGTTCAATACTTCCTCATGGTTTCTGAAATTCAATATAACGAATCATCAAAGCCTTTTAATTTTCCTAAGGTTCATGCTTTTTGTTTAGCTCACTGCAGGAGGCTAACAGCCTTGCCAAAATCCTACAGCACTAAAAAAAAATCAAAGTTTGAAAATCTGGTTAAATATATTCCTTATTTTGTCTTCAAGTCTGAGTCTTGTATTAATCCTTTAAGACAGACTTATTCAAGCCTTTTACCACGTTTATCATAAATTCATCTTTTATCACCTACTCTTCCTATATCAGGCTTCCAACCACCTTCTTGTATATTATTACAGCAGGCACATCACATGCCTGCGGTTTTCATTTCTGAGCAATTTCTAAAAACTAGGCACTGGTTTTTGCTTTTAATATCTATGGACTATAAACATATTTTTAATTAATCTCACCAACTTTGATTACTTTCTATCTACTTTGATCAAGAAATTTTTTTTATCTTATTATACTATTAATTTGGGTTCTCTTAGACAAGGGAAGCATTTGTACACACCATTTGATTTGGGACTCATCTTTTTTACTAGTGCTTTAGAGGACAGATGGTATTTTTAATACCACATCATCTCTTCTCTACAGGCTGAACATGCCATACCTAAAAATTACTTCTTGCCATGGAGGAATTTCTATCAATGCATTCATTTCTTTGACCTTAACTATTGTCTAGCTTTTCTTTATGGACTAAAAAAATGACAGCTCTTTTGAAATGCATGTATATGGTTGGCATTCGTCCCCTTTCTCACATTTGCAAAGGAGCATTAGGAAAACTAGATGAAAAATAAAAGTGCCACATATGGATGCATTTTATCTAAGTAATTCCTCATTCAGTAGGGAAAGGAAGACAATCAGAATCTTAGTATAATATCTCACACTGTATTTTCTACAGTCAGAATAATAGCACCTGTCTGTAACCATCTCCCTTAGTGGCTGCCAGGGAGTATAATATCTCACACTGTATTTTCTACAGTCAGAATAATAGCACCTGTCTGTAACCATCTCACTTAGTGGCTGCCAGGGAAACAACAATTTCAAGAAACATTTAAAGGATTTTGAAATTGTTAAAAGGAGAAAAAATTGAGTTTAACTTACACGTCATGCAATAATAGTGACATCTGTTTTTTTTAATCCCTGAATTTGCTATATACAGTCAGATTTTGGCAAATAATATTTTGGTTCCCTTTTCTTCTCCTTAAAAAAGAAAACAAAACAAAAACAATGAATAAAACTACACATATGTTCACGGACACACACATATGAAATACATTATTATAGTAAATTCTACAATTGCTCCATTCATATGTTGTTTAGAAATTGAATCTTATTATTTGAAGAGACAGCTGAAATATTCAAGGAAAAGTTCATGTAAAATTTCTGTTGATATCAGAACTCACTAATCTCTTTTCTTGAAATTCCAGAAAGTAAAATCACACTGAGTATTGTAATTTAGCCAGCTCATGCACAGATTAGTAACTGCTATCTAAGAACCTAAGAAATGAGATTGTATAATATTAGTGATACTACAAGGAATTCTTTCCTTGTTTGAAATCCCACAGTACTAGACTTACAGCTCTTTATTATTTTACCTTTTGTCACAATAATATACCCGTCTGATCTTCCCTGTTAGACTGCATGCTCCTTCCATATAGAGTACACATGAAATGCAAATTGATATCACCTACAGTGCTTTACATTTGAAATGAATTTAATAAATATTTGTTGTATAAATGTCTAAGAAGCAATAAGCAAGGGAGTGAAACAAGACATAATGTGAAACATAATAGTATGAAACTGGACCATATTATTGCTATACCAACCTTTATATTTGAAACTGAACATGTTCAAAGTTTTCCAAAAATTTCAGGTTTCCAGTAAATAATATATAGAAACATGTATAAGGTTAGAGAAATCTCTAACTTTGAGTCACTGCTTCATGGTTAAAACTTCAACTTGTTGTGCATCTGTCCCAAGTCTTGCCACTGCCCCTCCCCACCCCAGTAAGTACAGGAAAGGTAGGAAGGAGTTCATAGTAACCATTTGGAGTACGATCATAATAAGTACTGAGTGCTGAGAGTAAATGAAGAAAAGCCAATCAAGAAGTAGGACAAGATAGATGGGGAATCGTGACTCCCTGAAAATCGCATAGAAAATCCCTCTCACATTATGCCAGGTTGAACTCTATGCGTTGCAGTTCCCAGTCACCAAAGTAAATGCCCTAGTTGGTGAGTATAACGTTCCAAAAATAGAATGCATGAGTCTTAAACTCTGTTGGATTCCTTGAGTCAATGGTTTTGCCTCAGAGCTTCACATCTGCCAATCCTGGATCAAAAAGATCAAGGGCAAAAGAGAGGAAAGTGTATTAGAGAAAGGAATGTCTCACTGACCTTTCTGATGGGGTTAACTAAAAAAAGAAAACACATAAGAATAAAAGAAAATGCTCTAACATGATACCTGCACTAGTTCCAGGAAATATGTAATTCTTATTTATTTATTTTTGGTGGCTGGCTGGTACAAAGATCAAACCCCTGGACATCAGTGTTATCAGCACGAATTTCTAACCAACTGAGCTAATGGACCAGCCACAGATTTTCTTGATTCTGAAGGAGTTCACTTAACACCATATGAACGAATTTCTAACCAACTGAGCTAATGGACCAGCCACAGATTTTCTTGATTCTGAAGGAGTTCACTTAACACCATATGAATTTCTTTTTTTTTTTTTTTTTTTTTTTTTTTTTTTTACTTTGGCCTTGAAGGTAAAATACGTTTCTCTTAGATATACCCTAACTTTGTGAGCAACTTATAAATTTGTTCATAAAATCCAGTATAAGAGATTGTAGAATTTAAACATTTAATTATTAATTTGGGGAAGTCATCTCCAGATAAATGATTGGCACTGCTTAATTGGAAACAGAAAATCCCACTGCTAAAATTGTGAGTTTTTGTGCATGTGCTGAGTTCATGTTTCTCCAGCTCAAAATCTGCATGCTCTCCTCAGCTGTGTTTGTGTGCACTTGTAAATTTTCACTTTCCTCACTGGGATAAGATGGAGCTATGATTTCAACACTAAAAATTTATACACACTAATATGATTATATAATTGAGGCATTCACACTTATCTGGCTGTGTCCAGCCCAGCTGTGGCCATTAGACATCCATGCTATGCCATGCTATGCTGTAACCAAGATCCCTGCCTGGATGTCACGTAGCCCCACCTTCTCTCACCCTGTGGCTATCACAGACTTGCTAATACTCCACTGCAGCTACAGGCCCCCTAGGTCTCACCCTATGGTTACCACAGACTGCTAAAACAGAACTTTTCAGCATGCTTCTCACCGCTGTGCTTTCCCACCCTGCGACAGAGTCATAACCACATAAGATCATAAGATCGCTGCTCTTGCACAGTTACAGAAACTTAGAAATGCTATGATAAAAAAATAACTGCCTCACTGCATTAGGCTGCTCAAAACTTTGGATATGAGTCAAATGCTGGCATTTCAATAAACTCTGTTTTCCTCTGTTAAGCCTTGGTGTTTCCTGCCTCTCCCTGCGAGTTCACAGTATCTCACTGCAACATAATCAGTGGATATTTTGCTGAAAAACAATGGACTTTAAATAACTATATAACACTTATATTATCAACTAAATATGCTTAAGCATCAATTAATTTTCTTATTATATCATAATTTTTCCTTTTGTGGCAACTCCTTTGTGCATTTTACACATAATTTCTTGATTTTTGAGTTGATTCACTGCTGCTGCTGCTGCTGTGGTGGTTAGTGTTATTATTTTTATGGTTGATTTTGTATTTCAAGAGTTATTTCCTCTGCCTCTCTGAAAGAGGTTTTTTTTTTTTTTTTTCTCATTTTAGAAGCAGAAATTATTGATCTGTAGAGTTAGAAATCAACCACTGATAAAGAGCTAGGAATGTAGCACAGAACTGGTATCTTTTAGACTCAAGCACTGTGGCTCAGGGTGTAAAGTATAGGAGACTAAACAACTGCCTCTCGTATTTTGAAATAACTACCTCAAATAAGTAAATTTAAGCAGTTTATTACTGTTACTTTTAGATTAAAAAATGAATAGTTGAACAGTAAAAATAGCTCAAAGCATTTTTAACCAAGAAAATTGTTATTTTTATCTTTGGGATGTTCTTACCTAAATACTTCAATTAAAATAGCCTGATTTGGTGACTTTGTATATGCGTGTGTGTGTGTGTGTGTGTGTGTGTGTGTGTGTGTGTGTGTGTGTTTCTGGGCATTACTTTTAGATAAATAGAATGTTTTCTATTGCAAGTCTTCTCTCAGGATGACAGTATTAGTAGTAAAGAATGACACATAACCACATGCAAAAATTTTGGAGAGATATTGGAAAACAGATACTTTAACTTTGTCTTGACTTTGAGCATATACCCAAAATGTCTGAAAATAATAATATGTAAATATAATGTGATATTTTGAGTAGTCACATAACTAAATGCATGATCATTCACACGTACTGTTTCCTTACAAAATAATTACTAGTATTATTTTACTATGATTTAGGAACACTTATATTTATACAAAATCTCTGCTAGCAGTATTCAGATTTTCTCAATAAAATATCATCAGAAAATTTCTGCATTTATCATGGTGATATTTGGCAGAAACTAAAAGAAAAGGAAATTTAGTTTCTGTAAACAAGGATGTGAGCAACAGAAAGAAGTCACCGAGAAGTGATGTGATATCACATGATCTTCAGAGTCGTCTACATATACATTTAAATCATAGGTGCCATAATCTGTCAGATCATCTCTCACTGTAATCTTTAACCTTTCTCCCAAAATCTCAGGCTTATTATTGTTGTTGTTATTATTATTATTATTTGCTTTGGTAGTCTTGCTTACAATTTTTTTTTTTTGTATAAGACTGGCAATAAATTAGCAATTTTTATGTCATCTATTTATAATAAAATATTTATGCCTATATCTAGTTTGCTTAAAAACTGTATAATTCAGAGATTTCTCATATTGCATACTTATTTTAGTAACTTTCCTAACTCTAAGAAATAATCTCTAAAATGTAGTTTCATAGAACCTATATCCCAGATGATATTCTTTATGCCAAAACATTATTCTACTAATTTCAGATCTGCCTCTTCAAGTATTTTGTTTTACATTCCCTTATGAAACTGAAACAAAATACAGCACACACACACAAGATGTATAAAAACTGCAATTTAAAGAACAATAGTAACTGGGGCATCTACTGCCGATGACTGAGGCTATAATAAGAACTTTACCATATCCCAGATGTCCCTGAGGTACTTTTCCTCTTGTGATATCTCCCTCCTACCTCAAAGAGTAACCACATCTTGAATTTTGTATCAATATTCTTGCTTTCCTTCATAATGTTCACCATTGCTGTATGTTATTCCTCCTTAAATATATTGTATTTTCTTCTACTTGAAATTTACATAAATGAAATCTACTTCACATATAATTCTGAGTCATTTATTTTGTTTTGAGCTTGATGGTTGATTTTTTTTAATTGATATAGAATGCTGTCTCTTATAAATGTAACACAACTTATTTTTTCATTCTAACATTGATATATTTTTGTATTATGTCCAGTTTTTGCTATTTTCAACAATAGTGATATAAATCCTCTTGTGTGTGTCTTTTGAGCCTCTTGTGTAACTAGGGGTTTTAGGGGATGCACATGTTCAACTTTACTGGAGAATGATAAATTGTTTTGTAAAATAAATATATCAGTTTACACTTTAGCCAGCAATGGAAGAGTACTCTTGTTTTGATCCTCACCATCATTTAAAATTATCTGTATTTAAAAAGAAATAATTTGTCAGACTCTTTCTTGTAAAAATAAATCACATCATGGTTTTACTTTCCTTTCCCTTTTCAAACATTTATTCATAAGTGGTTCATCTTTTTTGAAAATTAATGTGTTTCAATGGTCCACTTTCTACTGGATTATATTTTTCTTTTTCTTTTTTAAAATTTAAATAAAGTATTATTTGTAAAATTTTGTTAAACTATACTCCAATGAACAGAGAAAATGGGCTCCTCTGTGGCTAAAAAGAGACACTCTAAAACCACCAAAGAGAACCAAATAGCCATAGCAGAAGGAGCGGTTAGAGACTTAATCCCACACTTACAGTATATATGACGCTAACAGTCATGAGGCTTTTCTTTCCTGTAATTTAGAAAAAACAGTTCCTGGTGAATAATGGCAAAATAGCTACAGCTAGAAATTTCCCAACTGCCCTCCAACAGTACAACAGGTGTACTGACCGCCCCCCCACACCCTTATTTTGTGGCTGTGCTACAGCTTTGATTGGGCAGAGAATCAGCTTCACAAATATTGTTTCTCTAATAAGCACTAGGTAAGCTGTAATAAGCTTTAGCTGGTTCACAGAGACTGTGCATTAACGGTCCTTTTTGCCCTGTAGTTATCTTTTGATGTCAAGAGCCAAATTTCATCTCATTTTAATACTAAATCTATGGAAAACAATATGGAAATTTCTCAAACAACTACAGATAAAACTACCAGAGTATCCAGTAATCCCACTTCTGGATATGTACCCAAAGGAATGGAAATTATCTTGTTGAAGGGAACCTGCATGCCTATGGGCATCATACCTCTATTTACAATAACTAAGATATGAAACCAATTTAAATGTCCATCATTGGACCACTGGATAAGTAAAATGTGGTTTACTGAAGAGGCTGTCCTTTCCCCAATGTATGTTCCTGATGCTTTTGTCAAAGATTAGTTGACTGTAAGTGCCTAGGTTGATTCCTGTGTTCTCTATGTGTCTGTTTTTAATGCAGTGCCATGTTGTTTTGGTTACTATAGCTTTGTAGCATAGTTGGAAGACAGGTAGTGAGAATAATAAATGCTGGTGAGGATGTGGAGAAAAGGGAACTCTTCTACATTGTTGGTGGGACTGTAAATAAGTACAGCCACTACAGAAAATGGTATGAATGTTTCTCACATAATTACAGATAGAACTACCATACTATCCAACAATCCCAATTCTGGGTATGTACCCAAAGGAATGGAAACATCAAGTTGAAGGGATACCCAAACTCCCATGTTCAACACAGCTCTATTTACAACAGCTAAGATATGGAACCAACCTAAATGTTCATCAACAGATGAATGGATAAGGAAAATGTGGTATATTTTCACAAGGGAATACTACTCAGCCATAAAAAAGAACGAAATCCTGCCATTTGCAGGAACATGGATGAGCTCAGAGAAAATTGTGTTAAGTGAAATAGGCCAGGCACAGAAAAGAGAAATACTGCATGTCCTCACTCATAAGTGGGAGGAAAGAATGCAAGAAAGAAAGACCACAATAAAACGTTGAACTTGCAGGAGAGAACAGACCTATAGTTACTAGAAGTGGGGAAGGAAGATGGGCAGTGGGAATGGGAGGGGGAGGGGATTAAGGAATAATTAGGTAAGGGACACAAAGAATAATTAGGATTTGTAATGATGAACATACTAACAATATTGATTTGATCATCACATACTGTACACAAATACTGATAATCAACTCTGTGCCCCAAAATATGTATAATCAAAAATTAATTATTTTTTTAAATACTAAATCTTCACCCCAAAGTGAACATGGGATGTAGGTTAGATGTATGTTTACCCACTGCTCACAGGCATGACTTCCCTCATAAATATTCACAGAATTCCCCCAAACCTGCTAAATATGAACATAAAACTGACACTGCAAAGCATAAATACCATTTTCTGCCTCCTTCTTTTGGAACGTGCACTCTCGGGTTTCCCAGGAGGTCTCGTTTCCTCAATCTGCAGATGTTTTTTCTCTGGAGATAAAGTGTCCCTCTGTTTTTTCCATGGACCTCGTGGTCTCTTTTGTTAACAATTTGGACTTGCTTTTTCACTGGTGGACATTTGAAACAACAAAGTACTGTAATGTCTTCACACTGAAAGTTATAATTCTAAGACAGATTTAAAAAATACTTCATGATTCACTGCTTTATATACAAACGCACACCCTTTCTTCTTTATTATCTTTTTTTCTGTCACAATATATTTTTTAAGTTGTGGTAAGAATGTTTAACATGAGATCTACCTTTGTAACAAATTTTAGGTGAACAATGCCGTATTGCTAACTGTAGGCACGATGTCATACAACAGATCTCTAGAACTTACTTATCTTATATAACTGAAACTTTATATCAGTTGTACAGCAACTGCCCATTTCCCTTGACTCCTGACACTGACAACCACCATTCTACTGTATGTTTCTACTAGTATGACTATTTTAAATACCTTATAAAAGTGGACTTAACCAATATTTGTCCTGTATCTGGATAATTTCATTTAGAAGACATGCAAATAGTGAAGTAATTAAGTAGATGCTTAATATCACTAATAATCAGGGAAATGCAAATCTAAATCATAATAAGATAACATCTCACATTCATTAGAATGGCTGTTATCAAAAAGAAAAAACAAAAACATAAAAATAAGTGCTAGTGAGGATGTAGAGGAATCAGAACGCTTGCACACTGTTGATGGGAAAACGTAAAAATGTGTAGCTGCTATTAAAAAAAATGGCAGTTTCTCAAAAAATTCAAAATAGTACTACTGTATGACCCACCTAACAATCCTTCTTCTGGGTATATAACCAAAATATTTAAATAAGTATCTCAAAGAGATATCAGCATACATGTTCATTGCAACATTACTCACAATAGCCAAGACATAAAAACAAATTAAATATCTATTAATGGATGACTGAATACAGAAATGTTGGTATATACATACAATGGAATATTATTCAACCTTAAAAAAAAAAAAGAAAAGAAAATCCTGCCATATGTGATAACATGGATGCACCTGGGTTATATTTTTATTGACCATTTGGACTTGCTTTTTCACTGGTGGACATTTGAAACAACAAAGTACTGTAATGTCTTCACACTGAAAGTTATAATTCTAAGACAGATTTAAAAAATACTTCATGATTCACTGCTTTATATACAAACGCACACCCTTTCTTCTTTATTATCTTTTTTTCTGTCACAATATATTTTTTAAGTTGTGGTAAGAATGTTTAACATGAGATCTACCTTTGTAACAAATTTTAGGTGAACAATGCCGTATTGCTAACTGTAGGCACGATGTCATACAACAGATCTCTAGAACTTACTTATCTTATATAACTGAAACTTTATATCAGTTGTACAGCAACTGCCCATTTCCCTTGACTCCTGACACTGACAACCACCATTCTACTGTATGTTTCTACTAGTATGACTATTTTAAATACCTTATAAAAGTGGACTTAACCAATATTTGTCCTGTATCTGGATAATTTCATTTAGAAGACATGCAAATAGTGAAGTAATTAAGTAGATGCTTAATATCACTAATAATCAGGGAAATGCAAATCTAAATCATAATAAGATAACATCTCACATTCATTAGAATGGCTGTTATCAAAAAGAAAAAACAAAAACATAAAAATAAGTGCTAGTGAGGATGTAGAGGAATCAGAACGCTTGCACACTGTTGATGGGAAAACGTAAAAATGTGTAGCTGCTATTAAAAAAAATGGCAGTTTCTCAAAAAATTCAAAATAGTACTACTGTATGACCCACCTAACAATCCTTCTTCTGGGTATATAACCAAAATATTTAAATAAGTATCTCAAAGAGATATCAGCATACATGTTCATTGCAACATTACTCACAATAGCCAAGACATAAAAACAAATTAAATATCTATTAATGGATGACTGAATACAGAAATGTTGGTATATACATACAATGGAATATTATTCAACCTTAAAAAAAAAAAGAAAAGAAAATCCTGCCATATGTGATAACATGGATGCACCTGGGTTATATTTTTATTGACCCATGTCTTTTGATTTTTGTACATTATAGATATTAGTCATTAGTTGATTATTTGAACTACAAATATCTTTCCATAATTTGAGCTTGTATTTTAAATGATTCTTTAGATGAACAAAATTTCTTAATTTATTATTGTCAGAATCATTGGTATTTTGCACTATTGTATACACTTTTTATTTACAAATTATTTCACATACCTAGATAATTAAGAAATTGTCTTTTAAATTTTTATACATTTTTTTATATTTAGTCACTTAATGTTCAGGAAATGTATTTGTTGTGAATGGTGGAAGGTGGGACCATGTTTTTATATTATTTTTCCATATAGTTAGCCATAATTCTATCACGTACTTAAAAGTCCATGTTTCCTGATGACCTACAATACCATCTGTCATGTACCAATTGTCCACATGTATGTATTTCTCTTCTGGGCTTGATAGTATATTTAGTTATTATATTTGTATAATAAATGCCCTTTCTTTTTTACCATATATGTTTTTAATAATTCATGATATGTGATAAAGCTATCCTCCTCATTTTGTTTTTATACCTAAAATGAGGCTTGTTCTTCAATACAAACTTTACATGTGTTTTATCAAGTTCCACCTAGAAAAAAGTGAGCTGTAAAATGTTAGGCATTGTATGAGAATTTCATTAAACTTATAGATTTTTTTAGAATTACTTTTATTTTATGATATTAAAAATTTTAATTTATGAGCATGTTATACCCATTTTTTTAAGTTTTCTGTTGTTTAAGTAATCTGGTATAATTTTCTCTAGTATATTCATACACATTTTATTAGATTTATTTATATTTGTCATTCAATTAGAAATGATTTTTTTTCCTCTTTTTATTGCTAGATTATAGTAGTATATGTTTTTAAATTGTCATCAATTCTAATCATTAGGTTATTTTGGGTTCTCTATGTTGAAAATCATCTCGTCTGTAATTAAGATAGTTTTCTTTCTTTCTTCAATACCCAACAGAAAAAGATCACCAAGAACAAACTTGTATTTGAACATAGTTTCGTTTATTGGTACATGTGGCATCAAGGGAAACTGCACACCATAGGGAAACATCTGGGAGTTAGAAGCATATTGTTATAAGATATAGGTTTATGTTAGGAAATTTTCGAAGCATAGTTTTGATCTATATTACTGTCAGAATGTGGGTGCAATTCTAGGATTGAGTATCCTAACACACAATTTTTATATCAGTTGTTGGAGGAATTCAAGTTGACTGAAGTTTAAATTATTTTTTTAATTTTTTATTATTAGCATATTCATTCTTACAAATTGTGATATTTCTTTATGCCCTCTGCCCAACCTATCACTTCAAAAACCCCCTCCCCCCCATCTCTAGTATCCTTAGGTTTGTTCTCTCCTTCTGAAAGTTCTGCAATTGATTTTTAAAAGAACAATTCTCACTGCTTTGGGAGAGGAAGATGTTTTTACAGTTTTTGTTTTTTGTAGGGCATTTTTATTTTTGTCTATGCACAGACAATATCATAGTGCAATTATATTTTTGTCTAACTCCATCATGGGCAAACATTGACTCTGTGTCATGTTTGTGTTCTATGAAATTGTTTAGGCTCAGTAGGGAATATCCCTGCCTTGTGTATTTTTTTATATGTCTAATCTTCCTGTCTTTTATATGTTTTTCATAATGTCCTAACCAGTAGATTGCTCAATAGAGATGATAATGGTGGGAACACTTGTTTTATTCCTTACCCTAAAGGTGATACTTTTAACGCAACATCACTGGTTACTGTGGAGGTTTTGCAGATATCTTTATTCATGGTAAAATATATATATATATATATATATATATATATATATTATTCTGCCTTAAGACAACTACAGTTGCTGGTTTTGTTTCCTATCATGAAACTTTTTCCTGTGTTTTCTTCTAAAGTATTGTACTTTTATATTTGACTTAAATTTTGTATGTTGTGAGATATTTTTCTACACATGGATACTCAATTGTCCCAGTACTGTTTTTATTTATTGAGATTATCTTCATTAAAATACTTTGGCACCCTGTATAAAATCAATTGTCTTTAGGGGCCTACTTCTGGACTCCCTATTCTTACCCATTGATACCTGTGTCCATTTGTATTAGTCCATTTCTGTTGATTATGACAAAATACTTGAAAGTGGGTGATTTATAAAGAAAATAAAATTTATTGCTTACAGTTTCTGAGGATGGGAAGTCCAAAGTCCATCTGGTGGTGGTGACAGAGACCCAGGAGTCTCAAATTGCAAGATGGTGGAAGCAGAGGGAGCAGAGAGAGAGAGAGCGGAGACCAGCCTCTTCATTTATGCACCTTGAAAGCCCCCAGAATCACACCCCCGAACACCATTATTAATCCATTCACTAAGGCATGGTCCTATAATCTAATTACCTCTTCAAGACTCCACCTTTAAATTACCATAATAGGATTTTCCACCCTCTTAATGTTGGGGTCTAAAAAGTGATTTTAACTAAGGCCCTTTCTTTATGCAACCTTGTAACTGGAATGTGCTTATCTGCAGAAAGCCCATGAGAGTTGGTTTAGTGGTTAATCAGTTGTTTGCATCTTCAGCTTCTGTAATTCTGTGGCCTGCCTGTTTCAGAGAAGCTGCCTGCTAATATTTACAAAGTTCCCCTAACCACACTTACTGCTTCTGTACAGCTGCTTGATTAAGCCCCCAGTTTGTGTGACCCTGCCTGGAGACAAGCAGGGCCAATGAAAAGCCTGCCTGCCTGCTCAAGAAAAGTACAAAATCAGAACTGTCTGTGCATTCAGGGTCCCAGTATTTTGGAACATGAGTTCACCTGGGTCCTACTACTGTAATAAACTTCCTGGCTCTCCAACCTTCTGAGAGTCTGAAGTTTTCCTTGCCAAGTTCTTTTTACAACATTAACCGTCACAGTTAGGACAAAGTTTCTAATACGTAAAACTTGGAGGACACAATTCAAGCTTCAATGAGTTTTGGGGAGACATAATTCTTAGGACAAAGTTTCTAATACGTAAAACTTGGAGGACACAATTCAAGCTTCAATGAGTTTTGAGAATCCACTACATCATTCTTTAGCCAACAGCACACTGTCTTTACTATAAAAGTTTCAAATTTTATTAAAGACTACTCAGGTAGTCTGAGTATTCTATGTTGTAATTTAATTACATTGTTTGCAATAGTAAGTAGTGAAAAATACAAAATTTGATAGAATATATGTGTGTATGTAAAAAGACACTGCAAGTCAACCGAGAGCATCAGCATGACTCATCTAGTGGCTCTAAGGTCCTTGTGATACTACTCCATTAGTAACACAAGGAAACAGTTGCTGGGAATACCTCTAGTCATTTTATCAATGCATCCAAGCATCTAGGTTTTGGTCAACTCACTTTTACATCCTGATAGAAATTGGAGCTTTTATAAAACTGGCATAACATCACCAACAAAAACAAAACATGATGAATTTCATAAATTTTGTTGTGTTAGAAAGCGAATTGTTTCCAGATATGTTTGGGCTTGTTTTGAAAATAAAAACAAGAGTCTAACTTGGAAAGGACATTTACTAAAGAAATACAGTAATCACTAACTGAAAATTGAATACATAGATCTATGTATATATATGTGCATTCACATGTGCAGGCCCACAACCCCTTTTCTGATATAAGTATAGATAGCATTGCTGCTGTTTGAAAGTTAAACTACCATAAAATGTAAAATTTTGGGGTGGGTGGGTAAAGGTATGTCATACGGTAATATTTAAGAGGCATTATTTTATAAATTATTAATAGAGTAAATCTAATTCAAGTCATAATAAACTGCTGAAAACAATATGAAACTGTAATAAAAACATTGGGTTTTAAAGTGTATGTAAAAATGTTGTATATAAATTCATCTTTCTTCAGTAAAATTTCCTATGTCTAACATTCTTTCTACCAATTACAGAAAGGAAATATAAGGAGGAGTCGTAAATACTTATGCTGGATCTGAAATTCATAAAAGGTTATCATAGGTTAATATTATGTGAGGGAATATTGGATATATATGTGTGTGTATATATGTATATACACACACATATGGAGAAAGAGACCATTTAGGATCTGAAACACTGACATTGTGAAGATAGATTCTGAACATTGCATATCCAAATTTTGTTTACAAAAATATTTTTTTTTCAATAGCGTATTTTTATATACTTGTTTTATTCTCACTGTTTTACTTAAAGAAAAATTCATACTTCCTTCTACATCTCATTGTACTTTTGTCCTCTGTAAATCAATCCAGTAACCATCAGGGATTCTTCCTATGGAAGTGTTCTGGAATATACAACTTAGACCAAGAGGGAAGAATCACAGGTTTAGTTACAGTAGAAAATCCCAAAGTGCTGATGTCCATAACCTGCTATGACTTCTGGAGCTTGTTGTAATAAATGGTTCAAAAGATTACTACTTTTAGATTTTAGCATTAGTACAGAGAAAAATTAGGTCACAGACGGCATAATTCTTATGTATTTCTAGAGAGCTTAAATATATCATATTACAATGGAATGGGTTAGATATATGAGCTTCCAAAAGTATAAAATTTATTATTTAATTCCTTGGACATATTTTCAGAGGCCATGGCATGAAGTTCAAGTATTATTAACCTTGAAACATAAGAACAAAATAAAAGGTAAAGAAAATAAAAAGATAATTCTTTCAAGAAGTTTGGTAGACTTATCTTTACTTTTTTCTAAAAAATAGCAATACCTTTTATCTAATGAATTTTAATTGTAATAAATTTAAATATACTTACTAAATAATTAAACAAATAGATTGATAGATATACAGATAGGTAGCTATGTTTGTTTCCGGCAAGGGCATCATCTTTCTGAGGTTTTGTATCATATTTATTCTATTAAATTACAGGCTTAAATGTAAGAAAAAAAGAATTAAAGAATATGTAAGAAAATAAAAATAATAAAACTCTTTGATTAACAAAAACAGTAAAATAAGAGAAAGAAAATATAAGCATAAGTTAGTAAAAGAAGATACATATTTAGATAGAGAAGATCAACAAGGCCACGAGCTGTTTCTTTTAAAAGAATAATAAAATTGATAAATCCATACATATATTACTTTAGAATAAAATAAATTTTTAAAAAAGGTTCAGTGTCACTAACATAAAAGAAAGCCAGAACATAGTCTGTAACTATCAAAAAATTAAGACAATATAATGAGCCTGTTTTTTTGCAATAAATTTGTCATTAAAATTAAAAAAGGAATTTTCTTTAAAATACAATGTTCAAAACTTACAGTGAAGAAAATTGAAAATCTGCACATTTCACTATTAAGGCAATTAAATCCATTGTTAAAAACATATCCACAAACAAAATCCATAAAAAGGTGAATTTGAGGTATATATAACTGAATTATTTCAGCCATTTAAGAAAGAAGTAACACCAATTTTACGTGCAAACCTCATAGGTAATACAAGAAAACTGAAGGGAAACTTTCAAGCTATTTTATGAATCCAGAATAAACTTGAAATCAAAATATGACAAAGACACTATAAGAAAGACAAAAAAAAAGACAATTATAGAGAAGACCCGAACAAAATCAAGTGATACATAAAGGGTGATTTAAAAAAAGTAATATGTAAAAAGAAGAATCTGTCATGACCAATGATATTTATTTCTAAAATTCATGCAGAATGTAACATTTTAAAAAAAGGAAAAAAGCCATGTAATTTTTTCAATGAAATAAATTGGTGTTGAATTTCAACAAATGCGACTTCTAGTTAGTATTTTTTAATTTCTATCCATACGTAGTATAGAAGGCAGTGGGATTGGAGGTGGAGGGGCAAGAGGCATAAACTGTTTTTTTGAAAAGTATTAATAGATTAACAAAATTGGCATAAACCTCTAGCCAGGCTAAACAACAACAACAAAATAGAGAACAAACACAAATGACCAAATTAGGAATGAAAAAGTGGTCATCACTACTGACTACATAGATATTAGAAGGATAATAAGGGAATACTAAAAGCAACTACTTTATGCTCATAAATTTCATAAATTTTAAACGAACTCCTTGAAAGACACAAACTAAAAAAAAGTTACTTAAGGAGAAGCTGAAAGCCTCTGACTTGCCACTCTCTATTATTAATGAAATTGAATTCACAGTCGAAATCTTTTCATAAATTTTAAACGAACTCCTTGAAAGACACAAACTAAAAAAAAGTTACTTAAGGAGAGGCTGAAAGCCTCTGACTTGCCACTCTCTATTATTAATGAAATTGAATTCACAGTCGAAATCTTTCCCCTCCCTCAAAAATTCTCAGGCCCAGATTTTTCATTGATGAATTAAACAGAGCACTGAAGTGTAGCTATAACACCAATTCTATACAGGCTTCATCAGCGAATAGAAAGAAGGTAATGCTTCCCATCTTATTTTATCAGGCCATCATTAACCTGATACCAAATTAAGGCAAAGTACAGAAAAACAAACAAAATAAAACAAACAAAAAACACCGACCAATATTCATCATGAGCATTGACCAAGAATTCTCAAATCAAAACAAACAAGCAAACAAAACCAAAAAATCCCCAACAAAATTTGGTCATCAAATTTAGCAACATACAATAAAACCTCACATTAAAATAGAGAACATACCAGAAATGTAAGGCTGGTTCAACATTCAAAAATCAGTCAGTGGTGACAAGCACACCCAATGCCTAGATCTTGGTTTTTAATATCATTCTCCAATAAAAGGAACTAGGGCTCCTTGGACAAATGGCTATCCCGTGGCTGAGGTATGGAATATAAAAGATAAGTCTGGAGCATCTTGCATAGTCCCAGAAAGTAAGGAAGTGTTTCACCTGCATCCTCTCCCCAGCCACAAAATACCAAGAAAACTCACAGTGATGGTGTTTTGCTAAAGGTACACAGGGACCAAGTGAAAGAGATACTAATGGCCAAATCTGGAACAATTTGAGCAAGAATATAAATAAGGTGGTATTGGATTATATGTCCTAATGTTACTATGTTACTGTCAAAGGAAGATCCATTAACCCATACGATATAAAAATGACTACATAAATAAATAAAAGGTGGAAAGTAAGCAAATATCCTGTTCAGAAGAATTTCAAATACTACATGTAGATATCCCCCAC
>NW_007729799.1:112461-113530 GCF_000696425.1 Galeopterus variegatus | reverse complement strand
GGAAAGTAAGCAAATATCCTGTTCAGAAGAATTTCAAATACTACATGTAGATATCCCCCACACCAGGAGGTGGAGCATAACTTCCCACTCTGGAGTGTAGACTGTACATTGTGACTTTCTTCCAAAGAGTACAATATGAAAAGGAAAGAGTAATTTTGTTGTGGAAAAATCTGACAAATACTGTTTTAGCCATTGAATCAAGGGGAATATCAACCATAAAGTCATGTTGATAACATGTATCCTTGATATGATATGTTTAGAATGTCACTTTATCTCTGTGGTCTTCCCTCTGAAATCTCATAATCCTATTTAATCATGAGAAAAATACCAGAAAAATCTTAACTAAGGGACATTCTAGAAACTAACTGACCAGTACTCTTAAAAACTGTCAAGGTCATCAAAAACAAGAAAAGTCTGAGAAAATATCACAGCCAAAAGAAGGATAAGGGACATGATCACTAAATGTTATGCAACATCCTGGAAAGGATTTTGGAACAGAAAAAGTAACTCAGGTTAAAAATAAATTAATTAATTAATTTAAAAAATCCATATATATATATATATATATATGGATATAAATCCATATATATATATATATATATATATGGATATATATCCATATATATGTCCATATATATACATGGTTATTTGAAAAAGTGCAGACTTTAATTAGTAATGATGTATAGATATTGACTCATTGGCTTTCACAAATTTAGCATACTAATGTAAAATGTAAACAATAAGGAAAAATGAGTGTGGAGCATATAGGATCTCTCTATATTTAACTTTATGACTTTTTTTGTAAATCTAAAACTATCCTAAAATTGAAAGTTCATTTAAAAACTCAATGTGATTTGCCATTTTGACAGACTTAAAAATTTCATGTGATGATCATACTATGTGATTCAGAAAAAGCATTTGACAACATTCAGCATATATTCAAGTTAAAAATTCTTAGCAAACTTGTAATACAATAAAATTTTACTACCCTGAAAAAGGGTATCTAAAATATACCAACAATAAACATAATACTTTATGGTAAAAGGTTAAATGTTTTACCCCTAAGATC
>NW_007729799.1:106055-111540 GCF_000696425.1 Galeopterus variegatus | reverse complement strand
GCATTTATACTTCAAAAAAGCTATAACATAAAATAAACCACGATGACCCCCTAAAAAAAAAATCTTCATATTGTTATTTCAGTTTATGGTATTCATTAATCATCAATTATTTAAAGAGATGTTTCAGCACATAGAAGAGAAAAAAAAAAGAACATAACAAGTATTAAACAAATATTTGTCAGGCAGTATATTAGTGCTTCTACCCCATAGTCCTTACTCCTGGCTTTGAAATGATAATGATTTTACCAGTAGGGTCAGAAGTTCAGAGAAATTAGGCAGCTTTCTGTAGAATATAAAACAATGTCAGAGGAAGGTTTATGAAAAATATTGAACTCTTTTAGTAAAATTGTGTGTGATGTGTATCTCCTTAAGAATATAGTTGGTATAACTGGATATAATATCTGCATGTTTGCAATTTGAAATATCACTCTAATTTTACTGTGGAGAACAGAAGGAAAGGGGGTGATGGGAGCAACTGGTTGCAGGAAGACTAGATAAGAGGCTAGTTCAGTAGTCCTTCAGTAGAAGAGTGTAGTATGAACTAATGTTATGGGAACATAGGAAGACAGGCTGCCAAGAAACCAAACATCACTAAGAGGTTTGGAGAAGTCAAAGTTTTATTATACCCGTGGGCCCAGAGAAGTTCACACTCTGAAGTCTGAATGCTAACTCAGGACTTGAACAGGGTTATATAGGGTACATTCTTTGAGGGTTTTCAGTTTTGTTTTCTCAGAAACCATGCAGCAGGGTTGCACTCTGAAGTCTGAATGCTAACTCAGGACTTGAACAGGGTTATATAGGGTACATTCTTTGAAGGTTTTCAGTTTTGTTTTCTCAGAAACCATGCAGCAGGGTTGCATGCAAGAAGTGTGCGGTTTTATGGAAGCAGAATGAAAAGCACAAGTGGAGATGGGGGTTCAAGTTTTTCTGGGCTGTCCATATCGTTCCCCCCTTTGATGCCCTCTCTCTCTTCAGTTTTTTGAGTGAGTTTCATATTCAGGCCACAAGGAAAAGAAATGATGTGGTACACACAACAGAAGATCAAAACAAAAGCAAATATCGCTAGTCCTAAAAAACAAAGTCCAGCAGTTTCTGCAGGGGCACACTCCCTCATCAGAGATCCTCAAGCTTCATCCATGCATTGACTGGTCAGTTTCCAGAGGGACGAGGGCAGGGCTGTTGTTCAGTTGCCTCTGGAGTTGGACCTTGAGCAGGTTCGTGGGGTCACTCTTTATGGTCCAGGGCCTTGTGTCATCTGGTGCGGCTGCCTTTTTGACCTGCATGTGGTGGATCCAGGGCACAAGAACTGCAACTTTAACTGCTGTGAGAGTGGTTAGAACAACCAGGTGGGGGCCTGTCCACACAGGCTGGAGAGGTCTTTTTCCCCAATCTTTGGCAGAGACCATATCCCCAGGCTGATGGGGGTGTGTCCAGTTCCCTAAAGGAATAGGGGCCCATTCTAGTACTTCCCTGGTGATCTGATGGAGAGTCTTTCCCCAATGGGTCATCTCATGATATTGTGACACCAGCTGATAGGCCAGCTGTTGAGGAACTAGAAGTCTCTGATCCAGGAGCTTCCACCATCCCTCCTTGGTCTTTATTTCTCCTTCACTGGCTGCCCATTGAGCTTCTTCCTTTGTGTACCACAGGTGTTGCGTTGCTTCTGATACCAGCATGATTTTGGCAGCATTGGCTGATCCAGGAGCTTCCACCATCCCTCCTTGGTCTTTATTTCTCCTTCACTGGCTGCCCATTGGGCTTCTTCCTTTGTGTACCTCAGGTGTTGAGTTGCTTCTGATACCAGCATGATTTTGGCAGCATTGGCAGCAAGTTCATAGCAGGCTCTGTTTAGGCGGCTGCTCTCTTGGCCATTTGGTCTGCCAGCCAGTTTCCTTTACTTATTTTGTCAGTCCCTTTGGTGTCCTTTGTAGTGTATGACAGCCACTTGCATAGGCTCCCACACTGCTTCGAGTAGTTGGAGGCTCTCTTCTTTGTTTTTAACTGTCTTTCCCCCTGCTGACAGTAGCTCCCTTTCCTTGTATATGGCCTCATGGATGTGTAAAGTGGCAAAGGCATTCTTAGAATCAGTATAGATACTGACCCATTTCCCCTTCCAGTATCCGAGTGCTTGGATTAGTGCCCATAGTTCTGCTCACTGTGCTGACCAACCTTGAGGCAGGGGCTTTGCCTCTATAACTCTGTCATGAGTAGTTACCACATATCCGGCTCCTCATTGTCCTTCCTGAACATAGCTGCTCCCATCTGTGAACAGTTCTATTTCCGGGTCAGTCAAGGGCAGGTCTGTCAGATCAGGCCTGCTGTAGTATATCTCATACGTTAGTTCTTCGCAGTCATGGTCTGGGGAGGCGGATTTGGTGGGTAGAAGCATGGCTGGGTTCAGGCTCTGCACTGTTTCAAGATGCACCCAGGGGTTCTTGCAGTGCAGCCCTTGAAAATGAGCCATCCTGGAGACAATCAAACATTTGTACCCCTGACTATCCATCAGGGCGGTCACCGCATGTGGGACTTTTATGTTGAGGTTTTGTACCAAGGTGAGTTTGTCTGTGCCTCCTAAATTAGAGTGACTGTGGCCACCGGGGCTCACAGGCAGGGTGGCTAGCTGGCTGCCACAGTGCCCAGTTGTTTGGACAAGTATGCCACTGGCCTTTGCTGAGGTCCTATAGTCTGCCTGAGGACTCCCAAAGCCATGTGATTTTTTTCACAAATGAAGAGATTGATGTCCCAGGTCATATCAGGTATTCCTATGGCAAGGGCCTGGACCAGGAGCACCTTTATTTCTGAGAAGGCCCACTCTTGTTCAGGTCCCCATTCTAGGCTCCTTTTCAGGCCCTTTGATAGACTCATATAGAGGTTTAGCTTTTTCTGAGTATTCTGGTATCCAAATCTGGCAGAAGCCAGCAGTCCTGAGGAACTCTGGGACTTTTCTTTTGGTGTCCGGTGGTGGTATGGTGCAGACAGCCTGTTTTCTTTCTATCCACAGTGAGTGACGTCCCTTGGAGATGTGGAACCTGAGATACCAAATCTTTTGTTGACATATTTAGGCCTTTTCCCAGGATGCCTTATATC
This sequence comes from Galeopterus variegatus, assembly GCF_000696425.1. NCBI lineage: Eukaryota > Metazoa > Chordata > Mammalia > Dermoptera > Cynocephalidae > Galeopterus > Galeopterus variegatus. Next base: position 108,453 of record NW_007729799.1, on the reverse strand, counting down.
CCGATGTAGAGAGTAGGATTAACAGGGTCCTGGTGCCAGCACAACAATTTTCCTGAGTGGGGCTGGCCAGGAGGAGGTCATTTACATACTGTAGCAGGGTGCAGTTCAACTTGTCTCCCGGGAAGGTGGTCAGCTCTTAGGCTAGCACTTCTCTGAAGAGTGTGAGCAGGTTTTTAAACCCTTGTTGTAGCCTTGTCCATGTTAGCTGTTCCTGTACTTGCCAGACTGGCCAATCCCCTTATTGGGAAGGGACGTATTGAGCAAACTAGGTGCCCAGATCACCTTCACTCCTGGGAAGCCCACAGGCCTATCCCTGGGCAAACAGGAAATGTTAATAACAGCCATAACAGTGCCCAGGGAGAGAGAAGTGGGTAACCAGATGTCCTCTGAGTTGGCACATCTGAGACTTGCAGAATGGTCACTCTGCTTGTGTGCCAGTAGTGCCGACAATGTTTGTTCTTTGGCCTGAGAAGATGGCAATGAGCCTGGTGACCACAGAGTGTTCTGTGCCAGTATCTACCATGAACATCATTGGTTGGACCACTAGCATCATTTGGACCATAGGCTCCCAGTGGCCAAAGAGCAAGGAGCCCAGTCCCTCCTAGTCTGAATCTGTCCTGGCAAGGCCAGTAAGATTGTGGAAAGGAGGCTCTGGGTTGTATCTCTCCTTCACAGGGGCTGGCCCATCTTGAGATGACCACGGTGGCCCCTTTCATTACAGACATTCATTATTCCAGTGGCTTGTTTCCTTGCAGTAGGCACATTGGTCTTGGCAGAGGATTGTGAATCCTGCCCCCCCACCCCTTTCCTGTGGGTAGGGCTGGGCCTCTGGACTGGATCTGGATTTCCAAGCACTGCTGCTAGAAGAGTCATCTTATGTTTCACACATCTTTCAGCCTCCTTCTGGGCCTCTCGGTCCCAGTTGATGAAGACCTTGTTGGCCACATCTATCAACTGTTTGACATTCATCCCAGCAAAGCCTTCCAGCTTTTGGAATTTGTGACAGATGTCAGTGCTGGACTGAGACACAAAGGCCTCATTGACCATCTGTTGATTCTCAGCTGCCTTGGGATCAAATGGTATGTAGACCCAGAAGGCCTTGCATAGCCTTTCATAGAACTCTTCAGGAAGCCTGTCTGGTTTTTGAGCTACCATAGTAGTCTTGGACATGTTGGTCAGCTTCTTTGCTCTGGCCTTTAATCCTTGGAGGAGAGCTTCCCCATATCATCGGAGTCTGTTTCTTCCCTCTTTTTCATTGAAGTCCCAATAAGGTGAAGTGTCTGGGGCCCACATCTCAGGGTCCAGGGTGCCAACAGGTGCTTGCCCTTGGAGCCATTGTCTTCCCCATACCAGGATGTGTTGCCATTTTTCAGTGCTGAAAAGGGCGAGGAGCAGCTGGTGGCAATCCTCCCAGGTAAGCTGATGGGTAAAGAAGATTGACTCCAGGAGATTGATAAAGGGCCTGAGGTTGTTCTGAGTAAGATGGTGTATGATGTTTCCAATTAAGGAAGTCAGTGGTGGTGAGTGTTTGGCAATAGAAAAAAGGTCATCCTGACTGGATGCTGCCATCAGGATTGACTTGCTGCAGACCTTGGGTCTCTCAAAGAGACTTTCCAATTAAGGAAGTCAGTGGTGGTGAGTGTTTGGCAATAGAAAAAAGGTCATCCTGACTAGATGCTGCCATCAGGATTGACTTGCTGCAGACCTTGGGTCTCTCAAAGAGAAATCTGGAGGGCTGGAAGCTGTGAGCAGAATGGAGGCATCCCCCCATTGGCTCGGGATTCTCTGGTGAAGGCACTTGTGGGGGTGATGGAACTGACGCCGGGGGCTGTCTGGCAGTAGAAGCGCATGTCCAGGTGATGCTGAAGGGGCATGTGGTGGGGGCAGTCTTTCATCAGCAGCCCCTTGGAAGATAGGTTTTGGGATCTTTGGGGACCAGTGGTCTCAGGGCAAGCAGGCTGCTAGGACCCTACACTGTCCTTCATGCACACAGAACTGGATCCATGGGTCATAGTCTGGGCAATCTGGAGCCAGGAGCCAATGTAAGGAAATTGATCTGGATGACCAGGATCGCCTGTCACTACCTTGTATACTTCCCTGATGGTTGGGAGGGAGCAAGTTGCCTCCAATGGCCAATCTACATTGAAGGTGGGCCACTCAACTTTGCAAACAGTTGAGAGAGTCCCAGGAGTCATTTTGACCCCATAGTTCCCCGAGTGCCCTTTCTTGAAGTTTTTGAGCATACACTCTAGTATGGTGGGTTTAGAGGTGGTCACCGCATGATGGCAAGGGGAGTGATGGTGTTTGCACCACTGCACCTGGTACTTTAAGTAGTGTTGGTGTCACCACCTTTTGAAGCAAGGAGTTCCCACTGGGCCCTCTCAAAGAGGAGAGAGAG
>NW_007729799.1:55642-106042 GCF_000696425.1 Galeopterus variegatus | reverse complement strand
CGAGTGCCCTTTCTTGAAGTTTTTGAGCATACACTCTAGTATGGTGGGTTTAGAGGTGGTCCCATCATGATGGCAAGGGGAGTGATGGTGTTTGCACCACTGCACCTGGTACTTTAAGTAGTGCTGGTGTCACCACCTTTTGAAGCAAGGAGTTCCCACTGGGCCCTCTCAAAGAGGAGAGGGAGGAGGATTCAAGAAGTCAGGTCCTGTAGGGACTTATGGTCTGTGGTGCGGGGTAGGGGACATTACAGGGAGATCAGGGATTGGGTGGGGGGGGTAGTTGGTAGGACAAGGTGGCAAAGGAGCTCCCGCACCCAAGGAGTGAGGAGTTGATTACCCAAGCCCTTGAAAAAGCTCTTGCTGCACTGTCTGGGGCAGAGAGTGCACCCAGACATGAGAAGGTACCATTATCCTCAACCTCCCAAGATGCCCTCCCTGCGATGGTGGTGAGGACAAACAAGGGTAGGGTGCCCCTCCTCACAGAGTAGAGATCATTTAGATGTCCACCTGATCATGTCCCCTGAGGGACTTCGGGTCTGTCTTGGCTAAGGTGTATCATATAAACCCCAGACTGATCGCAGTCCACCAGGGACTGGAATCATGGTTATGACATAGGACGTGATCACGGAACCACAGGTTAGGACCCACACAGACACCGTGGCATAGTCACCTTGGTGCCACCGAGATTCATTCACTCTCACAGACACTCGGAGTTTAAAACATTCCTCCCCCTTCGGGAAGTCCTGACTAAACTAGCTGTCTCCTGCAAGGTGACTGTGGGAGGTGATCAAGCTCCCCTCTGCCTGGAGGCAGGCCTGAGCTGAACTGCGTCTGTGTCCCAGGACCTAACCTGATCCTGAAGTTCTTGGGTATGAGTTGGTCCATCCCTCCACTGAGTCCGCCCGAGGCTGGTCGCCCTGGGGTCACCAAGGTCTTGGTGAAGGAGGACCCAAGAAAGCATTTGGGTGGTGCCACTCCGTACGAAGGCTGAGGCTCCTCCGCTCCAAGGGTGGCCCCCTCTTGGGCCGGTGGCTCAAGGGGCCAGTCCAGTTGGTTTCCTGGTCAGGGAACCAGAAATATTACAGGAACAGAGGCAGACAGGCTGCCGAGATACCAGGCATCACTCGGTGGGTTGGAGAACTCAAAGTTTTATTACACTGGTGGGCCCAGAGGAGTTCACCCTCGGAAGTCTGAGTGCCGACTCAGGACTTGCAAGGGGTTATATAGGGCACTTTCTTCCATGGTTTTATGTTTTGTTTTCTAGGAAACCACGCAGTGTTACAGAAGCAGAACAAAAAGTGGAAGTGGAGGTGTGGGTTCGAGCTTTTCTGAGCTGTCCGTATCACTAGGACAGTGAAAACAGAGAAAAGGACATATTCAAAATACATTTATAAGTAAACTCACTCATACATATCCTAATGACTCCAAAAATGCATAAAGTGTTTTACATTGTCAAGAACAAATGAAATAATTAATAACAAAATCAATCAGGTTTGTTTAACTTATTTGAATTTATCTGAATATATTAAAGTTACAGCCTCTAAATATTGCTTAATCTCAACTCTTTATCATTTAAATTAATTTAACTTACATTTATTAGTTTCCTACATTGTTCATACTACTTAGTTAAGAAAATAGAATTAAAACCATGTTGTTGCATATGTAATCCTAACAAATAACAAGTCCAAGAACATTAATATCTGTGTGGATTTCAGTTATTAATTTAGTATCAACGCCATCTGCTTTCAGGAACGACAATCTTTCAAATGTTTTTCTGATATGATTCCTGGATAGAGTATGCTAATGAGAGGCAGAAATGGGATATTTGTGACAGAGCAGAAAAGAAAAGACCATTATTCTCCAGGAGCAGTATGGACTTAGAAAATGTTCAAAGCTGTTCCAGGGAAGCTCCTATGAAGCACTTGCATTAGTGCTGTAGCTGCTGAGATGCCTGGCAGGGCTCCCTCAGAATCATTGGTTTCAATGTAATGGGGGAGCTCTCGGCAGGTTCTTGATATGCAGAAGAGCTGTCGTAAAAGACCACTTGATTTGTTGCAGCAGAATGAGTCCTTCAACAGTGGTTTCTGGCTTCCTTGATCTTTTCTCAACCCAATTCTTACAACAGCTGAGTAAGCCTCTAATTCTCTGTATACAACTTTGTATACTTGATATACAAGTAGTAGCTTCCACTCCACTTGATTGAACACAGTCAAATACTACATCTAATTTTAGAAGTTGTTAGACTATGTGAAGATTGCTTCAAATGCAGTCTTAAGCTTTTATTTTGCTTTCTCTCTCTTCTGTATACTTGTATAAAACTGCCTACAAGTGTTTACTAGACTTTTGAAAAATATGTAGAGCTCCTTCTGTTAGACCCACAATTTTGGAACACTGAGACCTTTAACTTTGAACTACAGTTCCTAGCACTACAGGGCCTTTGCTTGGTACCAGCAAATGTTCAGTGTCTATGAAATGATTAGTGTAATATTTATAGCATTAAGTGAATTTATTTTTACCCAGAGATCAACTATTATGCTATATATTTTGAAATTAATAAAAAGGGATTTATGCCAATAACTATGTAGGCTGGAAAAGTATAGAGATGTGTGTTATATAAAAGTTTATATTATCCTACCCTGTATATAGTAAAAGAATCTCTAAAACCAAAACTGGAGAATTAATGGTGTGAAGCCAGAGTTTTACTATTTTTAATAGGTCTAAAGTTTGAGTAACCCATAATAGTTTCTGATAACTTAAAAAAGTGGGAAACTTATCTCATTCACTTAAAAGAGAAATGTGAAATGAATTCCGTGAAGAAAAAATTACCCAGGAGATATTCTGAATTTTGCAGTGTAAATGCTTGCCATTCTCCTTTTATTAGCTTTGTAGACAGAACTGCAAAATTAACAAACCATGAAATTCAACACCACACCAAACAGTAACAGATGCCTGACTTTGCAGTTGCTAGAGCAAAAACCAACGAATATATTTTAAGAATTGGAAGAGAGATCGTTTTGCTTCCTTTGAAAATTTATACATTTGCATGCTTTATACATGCCCATTTAGAAAAGATTCATTTTAAATGTAGACTCTAGATCACTAGTGAAATACAGAAAACATTTCAAAACTTATTGGAGCATTGCCATTATATGTCAGACTTGCAATTATACATTGTAGGCAACAGTGATAATCACAGATACCTTACTGAATAAAAATTAATTACCACATCTTTATGTGTGTTATTGCAGATCTCCCCACAGGACTATATATCTTTAAGTTGAGATATTAAAATTACAAGCAAAATTTTATTTCTAATTAAATATGGTAATGAGTAATTTTTCTGTTCACATATTAATGGGACTATCAATATTAATTTTGTGAAGAATTATATTGCCATGTGTGTTTAAAACTTAGAATTTTTAAATTTTGTGAAAAATAACTTTGAAATTATTGGGAAGAAATTAGGACCATTTTTAAATTAATTGCTGCCTTAAAAATAAAATCATACCCTTTGATCCAAGTATGCAATTCTTAGAATCTTATCTTAATGTCAGAAATAGAGAAATATAGGAAGATTTATATGCCAATATATTCAATGAAAAACTGGAAATAAGTTAAATATCCCATGATAGTGGAATGATTCATAACAATAAATTATCTGTCATAATTATGCAGTCATAATTATCAGTATTTTATATGGGACTACTCAACTGCATGGAAGGAAATTCTTACATTATAGTGATGAATCAAACAATAGCAACAATTTTTTAAAAAGTTGTAAAATATCATCTCCCATTCAAGTGCATAATGTAAATGCAGAAACGCACACACACATACACAATTTGTGACTGGTATATGTAAAGCAAAACATTAAAAGTGGTTATTCTGAGAGGTGGGGAGATATGTAATAGGTCTTTTCTTTATCTCGCCCTTTGGACTTTAAGGATCCTCAAAATGTTTTATCATAAACATTAGCAAAAATGCAAATATTCTTCTTTTTTTAAAAAAAAATAACAGAACATAGTTTGACCTATCAATGGCTTATTCAATGAGCAAGAGATCTAATACTTTGTAAATTTAGCATTATATTAATTGTGTAAATGAGATTACGAGACCAGTAAATCTGTAGAGTCCTGATTTAGAAAGTAAAAGATTCCAAATTTTTAAAAATATAATTATCAGGTGCAAAGCTTCATAAGACTTAAATATTTTCAATCAAATCCAATACATTCATTCAAATATCAGTTTCTTGATAATATGCTAGAGGTAGCAATTAAATAGTTATCAAAAAATAAGCACACTTTATGTTGTCATATGTAATTCACTATGATGAAGTTGAAATATCTTTTTAAAAAATTATGTTATTTAAAATTTTGAAGTATTCAAAATATTGTCAAATAGTCTCAGGTAAAGGAGTAGTCAAACAATTGTACCTACCTATGTATGGGAGGAAGAGTCTGGTTTATAAAGCATTCTCAGAGAAAGAAATGTTCGAGCTGAGACATGAAGGATGAATAGAATAAGTACAAAACCGAATAAAAGAGCATTTTGAACAGACAATTGCTTTAGCTAAGATGCAAAATTGACATAGCATTTAAGGGCCTATAAATTCCCAGCATTATAATAGAGATATCATTGACAAAGCCACACAAAGTGCTGTTGGAAAGGCAGGTGGGCTCTGCTCAGGCAAGGTCTTCTAAGACATGTGAAACACATTGTCTTTTATTCTAGTAACAATAAGAATCCACTGCCTAGTTTTTAGTAGAGAAGTGGCATTATCAGATTTCTTAAAAAGGTAATTCTTTCTGCATTCTGGATACTGAACCGAAAAAAGAAGGACAGCAAACGAGTGCTCTAAGATTACCAAAATAAATTGAGAATGATGGTAACCTGGGCTGCAGTTGTGGAAATAAAGATGGAGTATAGCAAACAGATTTGTGAGATTTGGAGCTGATGGAATAGAAGAAATCATGCATGACTCACAAGTTTCAAGCTTGAGCAACTAGGTAAATGATGGTGCCATTTATTTCAACCGAACATTGGATTTGGAGAAGATTTAGAAGAAGATAATAATTCCAGTTGACATGTTTGATTTGAGGTATCTTTGTAATTTAAGTAGAGATTTTTGAGTAGGGAGTTTGAGATTTATGGATGGAGCTCAAAAAAAGTCTGGGCTTGGACTTTGCAACTGTTACTGGAAATGATCAGACAAATTTCTCTCTGTGGCCCTGGACATCCCTTACAACTTGCTATTCAAATAAAAAGTTTTACTTTTTATCCTTGAAAAAAATATAGGACTAATAAACTATGAATATTAATTAAAATACACAAACATTTGTGTTTCTCCCAAATATCTGTTTTTCTTTCAAATACTGCTACAAGGGAAACAATAGTAATGCTAAAATTCTGGTACATAGGTTTTCTTATGCGTACGTACATACTTTTTAAAAATTAGAAATAGTATAGGACATTACACTTAGTTTTGTAAATGAGATAGGTGGGTTGTGATAAATAAATCCATTTCAAGTATTGATGAAAGTATATGATATATGGGGACTGTTATTTCTGTCTCAAGATTTATGATAAAAATGGATCAAAATACTGTCCAATTTGAAACAGGTTCCCAGATTTACTTTCAAAGCTTGACTATCAGTTACAAGTAGATCCGTCTTTGCCTACCCATTTATCAAAATCAGCTCTAATAGTTTAGAGGCCAAAAATATTTAGAAACTCCTTTGGTAGGAGGCTGAAAGCAGTGCTGATAATTTCTAAATATTGCTTAAGATTTCATCAAAGATAAAGCGAATGGCCTGTTTAAAACACAACTTACAGAAACTTCATTAGTTGGAATCTCGAAACACCCTTTTTTCTTTTCATTATGTACAAAATAATCAATGTAAATTCCATGTCTTTATTAAGACTTACACTTTTTTCCAAAAAATCATTAAGAATTCTATTACACCTGAGTCCCTAAATGTTTTAGAATATTTACCTATAAATTACAAGCTGGTTAAATATCACTTTCTCTGGCCACACGTTTTACCCCTCAGAAATATATAGACAGGGCTCCACTATTTTAGAGATTTAAAGGTAATTGTGGAGAAGTCTGAGGTCAACCTGTTATATTAACTCCTGTCATTGACATACTTTTCTTTCTTTCCTTCTTTTTCTTTCTTTCTTTCTCTTCCTTCCTTCCTTCCTTCCTTCCTTCCTTCCTTCCTTCCTTCCTTCCTTCCTTCCTTCCTTCCTTCCTTCCTTCTTTCTTTCTTTCTTTCTTTCTTTCTTTCTTTCTTTCTTTCTTTCTTTCTTTCTTTCTTTCTTTCTTTCTTTCTTTCTTTCTTTCATCTCTCTTTTTCTTTCTTTCTTTTTGCTTTCATAGCTTGTATTCTGTCTCAATATTTTAAAGTTCTTTAACTTCTATGTCTTTCTATTGCTGATTTTATGTGTTCTTCTATCCTGGAATTTTGTATTTCCTTTCTATCAACATATTTATTTCTCTCATAATCACACATAGAGAAAGGAAGAAAGAAAAGTAAAAACCTCTCCTCTATTTTGGGTTTGATTATCTATAGCAATCATCTATCTACCTACCTACCTACCTACCTATCTATCTGTCTATCTCTATATATTTTTCTTCTGTGGTTTGATTACATGAGTTAACATGTTGTTGAATCACCGTTTTCATCACCATTCCCACCATACTCCAATTCCTCTCATCTGCATGAGTTTTCCTCTCTGCAGTAGATTCGATTATCTCTGGCCTTTCCTCCATGCCACTGATTCGTTCTCAGGCTTGTGTCTATTCTTCCTTGCTTTGTTTTGGTATTTCTTTATTAAGTTCTCAGTTCTATGATAATTTTTCTTCAGTTTTACTGTTCTTCAGCTTGGATCTGAATCTTCTATATCACATTCCATGGCCCTCAATCTTATATTTGTCCTTTTTTTTAAAATCTTTAGTATTACAGGTAGAGTAAAAATTGTGTTTCTTTCTATAAAATGGACTGTTTGTCTTCTGTATATTTTATATGACTTTTACTTTTTTTTTGGAGTAGTTCTATGTGATCACTTTTTGTTTCCTTTTGTTTGGTTTTTAAATCAGAGAGTATTTGTATGTTTTTAATTTAATTTAATTTTGTTTCTGTCCCAGGTGTATCATTGATGTAGTTTCTTTCTTGCCTTTACCACTATAACATGTTACTTGTACAATTACTTCAGAACACTAGTTTGAAGTCTATGAGCTGATGGGCTTTTTCCTGTGTTTCATTTCTATACAGCTGATTGTGATCAGGTCAGGAGGTGGGAGACCATGTACACTTATTTTCTTTCAGTTGTCAGAGTTTCTAGGAAAGGGCCGTTGTGTTTTGAAGTACTTATCAATAGTGGGCACAACAATAAAACTTTGCTTCTGCCTGGGACAATCAGTCCATTTCTCCAACTCATCTACCCTCTTCCAGTTACCCTTTCCATTCTCTTTGCAGGTAGAACAAGGGAAAAGAGGCAAAATTTAGGTGCAGATTTGTTTTGGCTTCCCATTAGTTACCTACTTTATGGTGATTTCTGTAATGCAAAGGTATCGCCTTGCTCAAAGTTACTCTGTTAATGGGGAATATGACTTTTTCAAGGAAATGAAGGTCCAATGTGTATGGATAGCAAAAGGAAGAGAATGAGTGAAATGGAAGATTTGAAGTTGGAGGAATACACTGTGGTGAGTCTATGCAGGATTCGCAGAGACTTCAAAGTATTTAGAAGGGTTTTAGAAAGTTAAGTGTCAAGCTGTCATGATCAGATTTATATTTTTACAAAGATATGTCTTGTTGCAGAATGAAAAATAGATTAAAAGTGCCACCTTTGGATAAAGCAATCAGGCCTCGGGTGATGATAATTTTTGATAGTAATGAAAAGTGATAGAAACACATGGATTTGTGATTAATTTAGTTGGTAAAATGATGGAAAATAGAAAAGTCTGATAGGAGATATAAATTTGGGAAATACTGGTATGTTTAATAATTTTAATAACTGCTGGCCAGTTAGTTCAGTTGGTTATAGTGGAATGTTCTAACACCAAGGTCAAGGGTTCATATTTCTGTACCAGCCAGCCACCCAAAAGGGGAAAAAAAAAAAAAAAAGGTTGGAGGAAGAAGGAAGGGGGTGGGGGGAGTCTGCAAAAATTTGGTTAGGAATTTATAATATGTCAGCTATTTCTTTTAGAATGATTATTTCCTTTAGGTAAGATCTTTGCTATGCAGTAGTTTTACAGAAGTCTTCAGCTTGAAGTGGCTAAGAGCATAATATCTGGCATCAGATAATTGGTCTTGTGTTAAACTTTGGCCCTACTGATTGCCACTGTGTGACATTCTACCAATTATAAACCTCTATGTGTCTCAATTACTCCTGAGTATAATGTGGTTTTATGCCATAGTTATGAGAGTTAAAATATGTTTCTGACATATAGTAAAGCTGACAAATGACAAATGTCATAGCTACAATGTCTGTCATAACTGCAAATCCTATCACTATGTTACAAATCTCACATTCTCTATTAGGAAAGATCTAAAATATCTAATTAATAAGGCAAGGATTACATTTGTAAAATAATTCTAAATTATAATCATATATATAAAAAAGTACCTACATGTTCAAAGATTATTTCAATCCAGTACAGGAAAAGCAATCAAGAGGTCTATGGCAGTTAGAAAAGTCTACATGGGGCTGGCCCGGTGGCGCACTGGAGAGTGCACCGCTTGGGAGTGCGGCGGTGCTCCCACCGAGGGTTTGGATCCCATGTGGAGACCGGTTCCCACTCACTGGCTGAGTGCAGTGCGGGCACAACACCGAGAGTTGCGATCCCATTACTGGTCAGTAAAAAAAGACAAAAAGGAAAAAAAAAAAAAGAAAAAGAAAAGTCTACATGGGGCTGGCCCGGTCGCGCACTGGAGAGTGCACCGCTTGGGAGTGCGGCGGTGCTCCCACCGAGGGTTTGGATCCCATGTGGAGACCGGTTCCCACTCACTGGCTGAGTGCAGTGCGGGCACAACACCGAGAGTTGCGATCCCATTACTGGTCAGTAAAAAAAGACAAAAAGGAAAAAAAAAAAAAAAGAAAAAGAAAAGTCTACATGAAAGTCATCAGTTGAAGTTACTTTAAATGAAGTGCTAGGTTTGAAATATTAAGGGAAATAAAATGACACCAGTTATCTATTCATGTATAACAAAACAACCCCTGGATAAAGAGAAAAAAATATTTAATTTATTCATGATTCTGTGAATTAGCAATTTGGGTTGAGTTCAGCTGGATGGTTCTTCTGCTGATATTACCTAGAGTTGATCGTGTGGCTGCAGACATCTGGAGGCATGACTAAGGCTACATTGTCTATGATGCCTTCAGTCTCACGAACGATGCTTGGGGCTTGCTGTCAGATGAATGATATAGGGAGGCTTATCTGGACTAATCTATTCCTGCTTCACTCAGTTTCTCATCATCTAGTATGCCTGACTGAGCATCTTCACAGGTGGTCTTGGGTAGTATGCTAAGGAAAGTGAAAATAGCATCTGTAAGACTCCCAAATGCCTAGGCTCAGTTCTCCTACAGCTTTGCTAATTCTGTATTCTATTGGTCAAAGAAAGTCACAAATTCTAATTCAAGAGAATGGAAAAATGAATTCCACTTCTTAATGTTTCTTATTTTATTTTTTGATTTTAAAATTAAATGTGCATATTTCTGGGGTACAATTGTTGTTGCAATACATGCACATACTGTATAATGATTCACTTAGCATAGATAGTATATACATCAACTGAACATTTATCTTTTCTTTGTGGCGATTATGTTCAAGATACTCTTTTTTAGCTATTTAAAAATAAATAATGTAATATTATTATCTCTAATAAGCCTAAAACACTTATTCTTCCTATCTGACTGTTAATTTGTACCTGTTAATCTTTCCCTCTCCTCTGCCCCCATCCCTTCCCAGCTTCTGGTAACCATTATTCTACCGTCTACTTCTATGAAAACTACTTTGTTTGTTTGTTTGTTTAGATTCCACGTATGAGTGAGATCCTGCAGTATTTGTCTTTCTGTTGGTGAGGGAGAATCACCAGAAGTAAAGATTGCCTTTTAATTATGTGAATAAGGTAGTAGTTGTGTATGCATTTCATAACTGATTCAAATTCTGTACTCTAAATATTACCATTGGTGCCTCCAAGGCAAGTAGACAAATAAAATATTTTTATCATAAATTCCACTTTCCCTGAAACCTATATAGCCCCCAGGGACAGTGCCAAACACAGTGCTAGAGGAAAAACAGTTTTACTCCTCCTCACACTCCTCATCTAACCTTACATGTAGATAAATGTCAGGAAAAGAGGTAAAGAAAGGGAAAGAAATAACAAGAGTCTGGTCTTAGAGTTAGGCCCTTAGTTGAAGTCTGAATATAGTTGAAAAGTAAAGAGCATGCTCTGAAATAGTGGCAGTGGGAAAGACAGAAAGAAACATCACACAGATCTGGGAAAGTGTATTACTTCTAGAGCTCACGTGTGTGCTGCTCCTTAGACCATCTGGTTCTATCACATTTAACTCAGGTTGTTCACAGCCTTCCTATTGGGCATATGGACACTTATAATAAATCATCCCGTTTAGGCAGATAAACTTTTCTATAAACTCAGCTGCTGAATTTCTAAATTAGAACTTAGAAATTTAATTAACATCTAATTACAGGTATGTGAATTGATATTGTGCTGAATTATAAATATTATTCATTAAATATAATAACATATTTCTGGCAAGCTATTCCACAAGTTTCCTTTACTTTGTAACCCAAGTACCCAGATTTTTTTTTTTTTTACTTAGAATTAAAGATTAAAACTATTATTAGCTCTTTACTGTTGAATGGAAACTGCAAAAATTTTAGGTGGCAGATAGTAGTATTGACATATTAATATAATTTACTGGTAAACCTAAGGATTCCAATTTAGCAGACTAAATAATTCCAATAAAAAACAATAACTGAGGTAAAATTAGTGTTTAAGATAGAATTCTAAAGTAACAAAATATAAATAGGTAAATTAAAGAAATGTAAAATAGTCTCATTGTGCATTAATAGGTAAGTTGTTCAGGTTAGAGAACTTATTAAGAAAAATTGGGTTTAAAAATATTTCATGTGAGCAAATTTTGATGTTAATCAGTTTCCTGATATATCTATGTTTAAATCTTATTGTAGTACTTAAATTAGTAGTCACTAAAACTTTAGAAATAGGCTAACTTTTAGAATGTTGAAAACATGTATGGTTAATAGTTCCAGGAAAAACAAATATATGAATAACACTGAAATATTGTTAGGAATCAAATCCCAAGTCCACATCTACTTGGTTCCTGATACTGTAATATTCCTACTAGCCTTCCTGCTAATCTCTCTACAAAGGAATTTCTAGCTAACACTTTCCCCTTGGCTATCACTGACTTTTTACTGCTGTGCACCTCTCCTGACAACAGAATCAGTGCCAATATAGGAATATAACTTTGCTTCCTCTGCTAACATGCACAATGTAACTGTGCTTCTTGCCACCCCTTACTGTTCTAGCACCAGTGCCCCTAGAATTGGAGAAAAGTCATCTGCTCTAATGATTACAGTGTTTTAACCAAATCTGAACTGTGTTTTCTTTATGATTACAGATCAGTAAGCAAGTGAACCCTGCTTTCAGTAAATACTCTTACTTTTCATTTTAAAGACCTGTTTATCAATATACCTGGAGGAGTGCCTGTAGGATATTTGAGGAGGCACCTGCTAGTATAGTCTCACACATTCTTCATTTATTCCTAAGTAGTACATCAGCATGATTCACATGAGTTTGCCCTGCTTCCTATTCAGAAGAGGTCTTTCCTTGCTATCCTTCTAAAAAACTAAGCTATTATGTCCTTCCACTTTGCATCTGTTACTCCCCACGTGCACTCATCTCCATTTCTCCCAAAGAAATTGTGCTGGTGCAAGTGTGCCTCCTGGTTGCATGTCTTGGTTACAGTTTCTGAGTTTTGAAATGGGCATGTGGAATAATGCTACACTTTCTATTTTCCCATCTTTCTCTGCTTGACACAGTCTTTAATGAGACTCTGACATGTTTCTCTTACCTCATAAAAGTTTAGTCTATACAATAATCCATCCGTTTAGCATAACATCTTAGTTTGTTTTCTGTTGTTATAACTGAATACCACAGACTGGGTAATTTATAAAGAATAGAGGTTTATTTAGTTCACAGTTCTAGAGGCCTGCTAGCATCTGGTGAGGGCATCAAAACATGGTGGAAGGCATTATACAGCAGGAAACAAGAGTGTGTCAGCTCAGATATTTTTTCCTCTTCTTATTAAACCACCAGTCCCACCACAGGGGTCTCACCCTGATGACCTTATCTACTCCTAATTACCTCCCAAAGGCCCCACTTCCAATCAACATATAAAATTTGGATTAAGTTTCCAATACATGAAATTTGGGGGACACATTCAAACCATAGCATATAATTATTTTTTTCTAGAGAAAAACTGGACAAGGGGGATGTGTTCTGTTCATTGTAAATCAACATTTACATGATTGTTGTTTTAGATCATATGAATTTATAAAGAAGAGATTTATTGAAGGTGTTCTTAAATTATTCTCTCTATTTGGAGATATGTTCAAATAAATTACACTGACATAGTAACAGCTTAGTGTGTCTTTTCAAAAGGACCAATTTGTCACAGGATTTTTTTTGTTTGTTTTTTATAGAAGACTATAAAATATCTGTTTAAAAGTTGTACTGTAAAAAACAATTTTACATTGTACTTTCCAACTACTCATAATGTTCTTAGTGACAAGTTTAAACCTCTTTGACAACAGAAATAATGATTGTCTAAAACAGGCTGCATTGTGTAAACAGTAGGAAGTTTTATATTTAACAAAAATATATTTATCATTTTCTATAAACTGAAAGCAGCCCCATTCAAAGTTTATGATATAACCTGACAAAGTTAATATTGAATAATGGTTATAGATTAATCTCACTTATGTGTACAGTGAGTGTATGACTTCTCATCCCAACTGTGACAGAATTTATAGTGAACAATGTGCTATTGTTAATTGCGATAAGCATAAAATTCAGGCTGTCTTGAGCAAAACAGAACATATGGTCAACATACAAGTACTTATATAATTTTTGAAGAGCTAGAATATTAATTAAATGGGTAAATACATCATTTTCAAGCAAAAAGTATAAGAATGATTTTATAATTTAGTTCTTGATTCAACTGAACCATTGTTTGTGAGACACAAGATTGATTTAATAACATTATTGGTCATAAGACAAAGGACAGACTTAAGTACCGGACCAAAAACCATAAAGTTACTAAAAGAAAACATAGGGGAAACACTTCAGAAAGTAGGACTAGGCAAAGACTTTACAAATAAGACCCCAAAAGCACAAGCAACAAAAGAAAATATAAACAAATGGGATTATATCAAACTAAAAACCTTCTGCACAGGAAAGGAAATAATCAACAGAGCAGAAAGACAACCTAGAGAATGGGAGAAAATATTCACAAACTATATATCCAACAAGGGATTAATAACCAGAATATATAAGGAACTCAGACCGCTTCACAGTAAAAAAAAAAAAAAAAAAAAAAAAAAAAAAAAAAAAAAAAAAAAAAAAAAAAAAAAAAAAAAAAAAAAAAAAAAAAAAAAAAAAAAAAAAAAAAAAAAAAAAAAAAAAAAAAAAAAAAAAAAAAAAAAAAAAAAAAAAAAAAAAATCAAACAATACAATTTTAAAAAATGGCCAAAGGAGCTGAATAGACATTATTATTTCAAAGGAAGACATATAAATGGCCAACAGACACATGAAAAATACTAAACATCACTAATCAGGGAAATGCAAATCAAAACCACATTGAGATCTGTTCTCATCCCAGTTAGACTGGCAAGTATTAAAAAGACCAAGAATAACAAATTCTGGCTAGGATGTGGAAAAAGGAGAATTCTCCTACACTGTTGGTGGGATTTTAAATTAGGATAGGCATTATTGAAAACAGTATAAAGTTTTCTGAAACAACTACAAACAGAACTACTATATAATCCGGCAATCCTACTTTTGGGTGTATACCCAAAGGAATGGAAATCATCATCATGTTGAAGGAATACCTGCACTCCCATGTTCATCACAGCTCTATTTAGAGTAGATAAAATATGGAACCAACCTAAATGTCCATCAAGAGATGACTGGATAAGGAAATTATCATATATATACACAATGGAATACTACTCTGCCATAAAAAAAGAAATGAAATTCTGCCATTTGCAGCAACATGGATGAGCTTGGAGAAAATCATGTTAATTAAATAAGCTAGCCACAGAAAGATAAATACTGCATGTCCTCACTCTTAAGTGGGTTCTAAGAAGGAAGGGAGGAAGGAAGGAAGGAAGGAAGGAAGGAAGGAAGGAAGGAAGGAAGGAAGGAAGGAAGGAAGGAAGGAAGGAAGGAAGGAAGGAAGGAAGGAAGGAAGGAAGGAAGGAAGGAAGGAAGGAACTCAATCAAGCAAGCAAAGACCACAATAATACATTGATTTTCTGGAAGGAGAGAACAAATCTATGGTTACTATAGGTGCCGGGGAGGAGGGGATGTTGGGAGGGAGAGGGAGATGGGGAGAGACTGGGTAAGGGCCATAACGAATAATTATGGTTTGTAATAATGAACATGCTGATAATATTGACTTGATCAACACATGCTGTACACAGGTGATGATAGTCAGCATTGTACCCCCAAAATATTTATAATCAATCATGCTTCAATAAAAATAAATAAGTAAATAACAGTGAGGAGAAAGAAAATAAAATGACCTATTAAAGTTTATATCAATTATCAGATATATCCTAATTCTGTAGTTGAAACTTAAATATGCTAAAAATGCTCATCTTAGAATTTAGAAAAGACTATATCATAAATGTATTAGTATATTACACCATGCTATGTTAGCAAATAATTTAGGATAATATAAAAATTGCAATAAACATCAAAAAGATATTTCAAAAATATAACATTTATTTCTGTTAAAAGAAAACAAGAATAAATATTTCATGTTAAAATATGTATACCTATTTCAAATCATCTTCTCATTTAAAATGTGATATTTAGCAGTGCTCTACTAAAAGGGCACTAAGAGTCATCTTTTATATTTCATTTTAGTGGGAATACTATTAGGGTAGTGCAGCACATAATTTAAAAAGGTGATAAACTTTTAAAACAATTGGATCTTCACAATGAGTATTTGATAGTCATCTCATCTCAACTTACCTCATCAATAAAATGTGAAAATAGTAAGTTAAAACAGGAAATATCAAAATGAAAACTAATGTCAGAAATTTAGCTTTAGCTTCATCGCACTTGGAACCAAATGAAATAATAATACTCCAAAATGGACAATCTCTCTAATCTGAGAGAGCAGTTTGGATTCTCTAGAATACATATTTTCTATAAGGGCAGAAACACCCCCTGGGAGGATTCTTGGGGATTGAAAAACTGTATATTACAATAGCTTTGTCCTTCCATAGGGCCATAGTACATAAACACATACATAGTATATCAGCAGTATTAAAATTCCATGGAGGTTCAGAAAATAATGTTTAAAAAGGCTCCCAGGAGAGGTGGCTATAATTTTTTTAAAAAACCCAAAAAACATCAACAACAAAAAACAATTGAGAAACATAGTTCTAGAAATAGGTAAAAGAAATTGTGGCCAGATGAGGGAGAATGGGAGTTAGATATAGGGGTGCTTCTTTCACAGCTTTTTTGGCTACTGTGGAACTCAAAACCTACTATGGCAGAGATCCCAGGGAACAGACAGATAACTCAAAAACACTGAATCCCACCAGTGGTGATCAGGTGAAATGGTGCTGGAGGATTTCATAAAGAAGCAGTAGCTATGAGGAATCCAGGCAGAATTTGAGGGGGATGTTACAGGAGGATAGGGATTTGTTCAGTCACATCAAGAAGCAAATTACTGGGTTCAGTGTCATTGTTTTTGAAGGAGCTTTTCCTCTGAGAATATTGATGGGAACTCCATGTGTGGATTACAAATAGTGGCTAAAGAGTTTGTTATTATAAAGGTTCATTTTTTACCTTACATAAAACAAATAAGCTACAATACTTCTGGCATTTGGAAAACAACTCTGCTGAATGCAAAGAAATGGCTGAAAGACAATTTCTCCTACTGGAGCAAATAAAAATGCTTACTGAACAAATGCACTTAAATGGAACATATACTTGAAAATGAGCTTAATTACCAATTTTATAAGTACTATTTTTTGTGTTTCTCCCACTCTGTGATACACAGCACTGCATAGCTTCCAGAATTTAATTTATGATAAAAGACCAATCTATATGTCTACACGTACATATTATATCTTGATGTTGGTATGGCCTTTTGTTGTAGTTTAAAATTATATTAAGCTAGAAAAATTGGTTAGAAAATTGTGAGTATATAATAAACCCATTAAAAATAACAAAACAACTTAGCTACTAGAGTGAATAGCATGATATACACAGGTGTAAATTGAATAGATGACATACATCAATGTCATGATTATATGTTAATACTGTCACTACTTAGATCAAAGTATCAGTATGCATTTACTCAATGGGATATCAAATAAAACCCCTGGCACTATTGAGAATGGCATATCATCACCTAATGCAAGTCTTATAATCAAATGTTTATGATTAGCTCTACATATGCTTTAGTATTTTTATAGGTGTACACAATTTACTTAGTAATTGGAAAATTCAATACTTAAATTTTTTTTTTGTAGAACACCTGTATTAGTCCATTTCTGTTGTTGATAGGAGAATACCTGAAATAATTAAAAGGAAATATAATTTATTTCTTACAGTTTGGGAGGCTGAGAAGTCCAGAATCCAGGGAACACATCTAGTGAAGGCCTTTCTCTACAACTCAGGGTGTAACATGGCAGGAATGGACTGGGCAAGAGAGCTAACTTGTCCACTTGCTATCCTTTTAAAGACACCAGAACTTTGCCCATTACTCCATGAATGGATCAATTCATTCACAGGGGCATAGTCCTCACAATATAATCACTTCTTAAAGGACCCAACTTTCAATAATAGCATTTCCCACCCTCTTAACACTGTTACAGTGGGGATTAAGTTTCCAATACATGAAACTTCAAGGAACACATTTAGCCCATAGCAACACTTATTAAAAAATCCATAGAATATATTTTCCTAAATATTTGATTATTTGAAACAAATAATGATTGATTTTCAGAAAAAAAGTACAAAGGACAATTTATTTACACAGGTACAAATTAATGCTTTCTACATAATTTCCAAATATCTACTTTCATTCTGGTTAGGAGATTCTCTGTATAAGTGGTATTGATCATCTCACAAATACTGATATTTCTGAGTATTTCTCTTTAGGCAAGTCATTGTTCCCTGAGTAGGAAACAAGTTAGCATTTAAAACGTAGGGCCGGCCCGGTGGTGCACTGCTACATTGCGCTGCTTGGGAGCACAGTGGTGCTCCCGCCGAGGGTTCAGATCCCACATACAGACCGGTTCCCGCTCACTGGCTGAGCGATGTGTGGGTGCAGCACCGAGGGTTGCGATCCTGTTGCCGGTCCCGGTCTGGTACAGGCGCGACACTGAGGGTTGCGATCCGTTGCCGGACACGAAAAAAGACAAAAAGGGAAAAAAATAAATAAATAAAACGTTATGTGATGAAAGATTGTAGCATGTTGAAATGGTGCCAATTGTTAGATCATTGATGTTTTTAAAGAAACTTTCTGACCTTTCCTTTCAAAAGAAGATATACTTCATCCAATATGAGAATGTTCTTTAATAAAATATTTGTATAAAGTAAAGTGCAGAGCATTCATTCTATAAATCAAGAGCAATTTTGAGTGATGCTCTGTACCTTATCATTTGATTCTGGTACTTACAAAGTAAATACTCATATAACCTTATCACATAGGAAAATAGTGAACATTGTATAATAATATAGAAGAATGTGACAAAAGGGAAAAAAGGAGAATAAAAATAATTTATTTTTCAATAGAATGTCTGATCAGTTAGAATTTAATGATTTGGAAACAAAACATTAACAAATTTAACGTTTGAATTGTAATTTGAAAAAAAAACAAATAGCTCTACATAATTGGACTGTAATTTTCAGGCCATAATTTAAAGTGCTAGAATAATAATGTTTATTGCTAGCTATCATGAATAACTAGAATTACATACAATCTATTTAGCATTGGTAGCAAAGATGAACCCATGTTAATCAGAATTGTTTGTAGGGATGCCTATCTACTTATTATTAAAGTGTATTTATTTTTAAAAAGGTATTATAAATATAACTTTTTAATTGCAGATGATAATAGTTAAAATAGCTAATGATAAGACTGATGATTTTTAGACAACCTTCAAAGTAAAAATATGATTGTATTTTTCATCACAAATATGACTATCTACAAGTACATCTTGAAAGACTGTTAGAGAATATTGTCATGAAAATATTTTTTCTATGCTACTACTCAATGAGGCTGTGACAAAATTTCCTAGATTCTGCTTACAATACCTCAATATTACCCAATAATGGCATTATGGTATGCATACCTATTTGTACCACAAATATTAATAGTTAACATGAATACATATACAAGACATTATTTTCCATCTAAAAGTGAAAAAATGCAACCTGTACAAATTGATAGTAAATAGTTTTAATTACTATATTAGTAATTTAATTCCTCTATTAGTAATAGCTTATTGACTAAGAAACTAGAATATAACAAAAATTAGTATTTTCTATTGTATACTTTCAAATGGCTTTATGTATATATTCATATGTATATGTAATGGATTATATTTACTTTTACTTATTAATTTGTATTCAGAATTTTGTAGCAGGATATCTCAAACTACTGTAAAATTTGCAATAATATTTTGGGACAACCATGACTCATAGTAGAATTTAAATCTGAGTGCACATCAGTAGCAATTAAAATTAATATCCATACTACCACACTTAGTTAATTGATTTTTTCCAAACCATTTAATACTCAACTTAATCTCATCTTTTAGTGTCCATAAAGAAAAATTCCAGATGATGACTATTTTGTATGTTTTGAACAGTCATTGAATGAATTAAATGAACATTTATTAATTTCATATTATGGGTCATCTTTGGAAATAAAAATTTTGAAAATAATTATTGCAGGATCACTGGTACATTACATGTCATTTAATGAGTAGACAGGGAGTAATAATAACGGTATTATCTATTAAATATTTGCTATATCACAGCAGTTGGATTAGCACTTTGTGAACCTCTGTTCACTCTTACAATATATCATTCCCATGTATAAACTAGAAAATTTAGGCTGAGACAAATTATGCAATATGAGTAATATTGTAAAATTATAAAATGATGAAAATAGAAATAGAACACCAATTTATGTGACATTAAAATCAGTTCTTATACTGCTGCTTTTAAGAGCAATGGACTTTGGTAATTATGGTTGAGACTAGCTTTAACAGAATACAAACATTAATTTAGGTTTTAAAAGATAAGTAAGAATTCATTATGCAAAAGGAATCATAAGTAATAGAATCAGAAACATTTGGTATAAATTTTGCTCCATAGTTTATCAGAATTTGATGCTTGACCAGTTATTTAACAGATAGATATATCAAAATAAAGAAAATAACACTATGGAGATATAGTTTCATTTTAACAATTGAATAAAATTATGTTTATAAGAATTTAGCCCAGTGTCCAACCACATGATGCACTTAAAAATAAAATTAGGCTTCTGGTCAAGATGGCGGAGTAGACAGTTCCTATTGTTGCTCTCTCCCACAAACCAACCAATATGCAATTATTAAAAAGCAACAATAGGAGGCCTGAGAGCAGCACTGGAACAAGCACGTAGCTGTGTGCTATGGGGCCCTCAGCTCAGGCCAGTGCATGCTGCCCAGAGAGGCCTGAAAGCCACCAGACCCACATGCCCTGAGTCATACACACTGTAACAGCCAGGAGCCATGGGACACCCAGCCCAGGTCAGTCCCTGATGCCCAGAGAGGCCTGAGAGCCGCCAGGCCCACATGAGCTAAGTCAGCAGCACCAGAAAAAGCAGGCGCTGGAGGACCTCCAGCCTGGGTCAGTCCCTGCCACTTAGAGAGGCCTGAGAGTCACCTGGCCCACATTCCCCAAGTCATCCATGCCAGAACAGGCAGGCACCATGGGACCCCAAGCCTGGGCTACTTCCTGCTGCCCAGAAATGGCAGTTCCTTCAGGATCCAGACAAGACATCAGTGTGGAATGAGTAGAATATGACATCCCTTGCCACATAACTAAACACTACAGGAAAGATACAAGAAATATGAAAAATCAAGAAAGTACATCACCAACAAAGGAAAATAATAACTCTTAAGCTCTAGGTCCTACAGAGCATGAAGTCCTTGAAATGACTGACAAGTAATTTAGAGCAACAATTCTAAGTAAAATGTGATACAAGAAAATTCAGTTAGCCAACACAATCAAATGAGAAAAAATATGCAGGATCAGAAAGAATAAATGTACAAAGAAATCAGTGACCTGAAAAAAAAAATGCAGCAGAGCTTGTGGAGCTGAAGGATTCATTCAATGAAATAAAAACATGATAGAGTCTAACCAGCAGGCTAGAACAAGCAGAAGAGAGAATTGCTGACCTTAAAGACAGGTTGTTTGAATTTAAAAAATTTTTAAAAGAATAAAAAAAATTGAAGAAAAGCTAACAGAGATCACAGACAACCTAAAGTACTCAAATGTCCAAATCATGGGTATTCCAGAAACATAGGAAAAAGGAAATGGCATTAAAAACATATTCAGTGAAATAATAGCAGAAAACTTCCCAGTTATAAGCAAAGTCACAGATCTTCAGTTTCAGGAGGTGCAAAGATCCTTAACATATTCAACCCAAAAAGGTCCTCTCCAAGACATGTTATAGTCAAACTGGCAGAACTCAGAGACAAAGACAGAATCTTAAAAGCTGCTGCAAGACAGAAGTGGCAAGTAACCGATAAGGGGACGCCAATCAGACTAACATCAGACTTTTCATCAGAAACCCTACAAGCCACAAAAGAAGGAGATGATATATTCAAAATACTAAAGGACAAAAATTGCCAACCAAGAATAATTTACCCAGCAAGGTTATCCTTCTGAAATAAAGGACAAATAGTATTTTCTCAGACAGACAAAAACTGTGAGAGTTCACTACTATACAACCAGCCTTACAAGAAATTCTCAAGGGAATCCTGGGTTTGATACCTCAAAAACAACCATCACTGCCATGAATACTCCAGAAGGAATAAAACCTACCAGTAAAACAAAATGCTAACAAGAAAGAGAAACAATAGTTTATCTACCACCCCAGGAAACCAACAAATGCAGAAGACAAACAGAAAATTAGAAAGAAAGGAACAAAAGATACTTAAGACAGCTAAACAAAAATCAGTAAATGCTAGGAGTAAATCAGCACCTTTCAATAATAACTCTAAGTATAAAGGGATTAAATTCCTTGTTTAAAGACACAGACTGACTGACTGGATTAAAAAGATGGACCCAACAATATGCTGCCTTCAAGAGACTCATCTCACTTGTAAAGACACACATAGACAAAGAGTGAAAGGATGGAAAAAGGTATACCATGCAAATAGAAATGAAAAACAAGCTGGAGTAGCTATTCTTATATCAGATAAAATAAACTTTAGAGCAAATACCATAAAAAAAGACAAAGAAGACTGCAATATAATAATAAAATAATCTATCCATTAAGAAGACATAACAATCATAAATATATACACACTCAATGTGAGAGCAGCCTGATTTATAAAGCAAGCACTATTAGATCTAAAGAATGAGAAGGACACTCACAATAATAATAGCAGGGGACCTGAACACCCCACTCTCAACATTGGACAGATCATCTAGGCAAAAAATCAATAGAGAAACTCAAGAGCTAAGCAGCATAGATCAATTGGTCTTGGCAGATATCTACAAAACATTCCATCCAACAACCTCAGAATATTCATTCTTCTCATCAGCACATGGAACTTTCTCCAGGATAGACCACATGTTAGGTCACAAATCAAGTCTCAACAAATTAAAAAAAAAACTGGAATTAGTCCATGTATTTTTTCAGATCACAAGGATTAAAATTAGAAGTCAATAACAAATGAAACTTTGGAAATTATTCTAACACAAGGAAATTAAACAACATTTTACTTAGTGAGACATGGGTTCAAGAAGAAATTAAGCAGGAAATCAAAAGATTTATTGAAACTAATGAATATAATGACACATCATACCAAATCCTGTAGGATATTGCAGTACTAAGGGGGAAATTTTTCAAATTAAATGCTTACTTTAGGAGAATGGAAAGATGGCAAATAAACAACCTAACATTTCACTTTAAACAACTAGAAAAACAAGAACAATTCAAGCCCAAAGTTTGTAGACAGAAAGAAATAATTAAGATCAGAGCAGAACTAAATGAAATAGAAACCCAAGAAATGATGTAAAAGATCAATGAAACAAAAGGTTGTTTTTTTTTAAAAGATAAATAAAATTGACAAACCATTACCAAGGCTAACTAAAAAAAAGAAGAGAGAAGACCCAAATAATAAAAATTAGAAATGAAAATAGTGGTATTAACAACTGACATCTCAGAAATACAAAGAATCTTTAGAGACTATGATAAACAACTCTATGTCAACAAATTTGAAAATCTTTAGGAAATTGATAAATTTCTGGACACATACAAATTACCAAAAGTGAGCCAAGAACATGTAGAAAATGTGATCAGACCGATAACAATAAAAGAGATTGAAGCTGTTATCAGAAGGCTCCCAACAAAGAAAAGCCCGGGACCAGATGGGTTCAATGCAGAGTTCTACCAAACATTCAAAGAGGAATTGATACCAATTCTCTACAAATTATTCTAAAAGATTGAAACAGAGGCCATTCTACCAAACTCATTCTATGAGGCAAACATCACCCTGCTACCAAAATCAGACAAATATACACCAAAAATTAGAAAAATACAGGCCAATATCCTTGATGAAAAATCTTCAGTAAAACACTAGCTAACAGAATACAGCAACACACACAAAATTATCCACCATGATCAAATAGGATTCATACCAGGGATGCAAGGTTGGTTCAACATATGCAAATCAATAAATGTGATATACCACATCAATAAAAGCAAAGATAAAAAACATATGATCATCTCTATAGATGCTGAAAAAGCATTTGACATAATTTAACATTTGTTTGTGATAAAGACTCACTACAAGTTATGTATAGATGGAAAATATCTCAACACAATTAAAGCCATATATGATAACCCCACTGCCAATATCACCCTGAATGGGGAAAAGCTGAAAGCTTTTTCCTTAAGAACAGGAACTAGACAAGGACACCCACTCTCACCACTCCTATTCAACATAGTGCTGGATGTACTAGCCAGAGCAATCAGAGAACAGAAGGAAATAAAGGGCATCCAGATTGTAAAAAATGAAGTCAAACTGTCCCTGTTTATGGATGATATGATTCTACGTATTGAACAGCCTAAAGGCTCTACAAAAATCCTCTTACAGTTGATAAATGATTTCATCAAAGTTGCAGGATACAAAATCAACACAAAAAAATCAATATCATTTCTATGCTCCAACAGTGAACATGCAGGAAAAGAAAATAGGAAAGCTAGTCCACTTACAATAGCCACCAGAAAAATAAAATACTTAGGGATAAAGTTGACCAAGAATGTGAAAAATCTTTATGGAGAGAACTACAACCCACTGTTCAGAGAAATTACAGAGGGCACAAGAAGATGGAAGGATATCCAATGCTCTTGGATCAGAAGAATTAACATTGTGAAAATGTTCATATCACCCAAAGTGATCTACAGATTCAATACAATCCCCATCAAAATTCCAATGACATTTTTCTCACAAATGGAAAAAAAAAACTATCCACACATTCAGATAGACTAACAAAAGACCTTGCATAACCAAAGTAATCCTGAGCAAAATATAAAAAATAAAAATAGGCATAACACTACCTGACTTTAAAATACATTACAAAGTTATAGTAACAAAAACAGTGTGGTACTGGCATATAAGCAGACACATGGATCAGTGGGATAGACTAGAGAATCCAGAAATCAACTCATACACCTATAGCCATCTGATCTTTGACAAAGGCACCAATTCTACACACTGGGGAAGAGACTGCCTCTTTAGCAAATGGTCCTGGGACAACTGGATATTCATATGTAGGAGAATGAAACTAGATCCATACCTCTCACCATATACTAAAGTCAACTCAAAATGGGTTAAATAATTAAATATACATCCTGAAACACTAAAAATCCTTAAAGAAAACATAGCGGAAACACTCCAGGACGTAGGAGTGGGTAGAGATTTTATGAATATGACCCCAAAACAGGCAACCAAAGGAATAATAAACAAATGGGATTATATCAAATGAAAAAGCTTCTGCACAGCAAAAGAAACAGAGTGAAAAGACAACCAACAGAGTGGGAGAAAATATTTGCAAAATATATATCTGAAAAAGGATTACTATCCAGAATATACAAGGAACTTAAACAACTTTACATCAAAAAAAATAATAATAACCCAATTAAAAAATGGCAAAGTAGCTGAATAGACATTTCTCAAAGAAAGATACATGAATGGCCAACAGACACATGATAAAATGCTCAACATCACTCCGCATTTGGGAAATACAAATCAAAACAACTTTGAGATACCATCTCACCCTAGCCAGGATGGCTAGTATCCAAAAGACTGAGAATAATAAATACTCGTGAGGTTGCAGAGAAAAAGGAACTCTCATACACTGTTGGTGCGACTGCAAAGTGGTTCAGCCTTTGTGGAAAATGGTATGGAGGTTCCTCAAATAATTACAGATATATCTACCATAAGACCCAGGGATTCCAATGCTGGGAATATGCCCAGAGGAATGGAAATCATCATGCCGAAGGGATACCTGTAGTCCCATGTTTCTTGCAGCACTATCTACAACATCCATGATTTGGATCCAGCCCAAATGTCCATCATCAGAGAGTGGATAAGGAAACTGGTATGTTTACAAAATGGAATACTACTCTGCTATAAAAAAGAATGAAATACTATCATTTGCAATAACATGGATGTATTTAGAGAAAATTATATTAAGTGAAACTGGTCAGGCACAGAAAGAGAAATACCACATATTCTCACTTATTTGTAGTAGCTAAAAATAAATAAATACAGAAGCAAATAAAGGGGATGGGGAAGAAGACACAACAACCACAACAATTCCTTGAACATGTTAAGACATATAAACCGATATGATGTAGGTGGGGAGGGGATATAGGGAAGGAGGAAAGAGTAAAGGGTCATGAAAATCAACTACAATGAATATTGAGAAGTTAAAATACAAACAAACAAATAAATAAATAAATAAAATTAAAAGTCTTTCATTAGTAAGCAACTATAAAAATCTTGAAATTAACCTTTTAAAGTCCACTAAATTAAGGATTCTGCCTAATTTAAGTCAGTTTTTATTGTAGTAATTCACAGTAAGTCATTTCTTTATGTTATGAACTATGTACAGGCTAAATTGTGTTCCTCCAAAAAGATATAGAATATTATATTATTTGGATATAGGGTCACTAAAGCTATAATTAAATCTAAATGAGATAATATTAGGGTATAGAGCAGACCCTCAATCCAGTGTGTTCTGTGTCCTTATAAGCAGAAGGTCATGTGAGAAGAGAGACACACAGAGAGAATGTTATGCGATGTCGAATGCAGAGAATGCAGTTATGAAGAAATGCCAAAAATTGACAGCAAACTACAAGGAGCCAGGGAGAGGCAATGGAGGATTTCCCCACATATTTCTTAGGAAGTATGGCCCTGTGGACATCTTGATTTCAGACGTCTTGATTCCAGGACTGTGAAACAATAAATTTGTACTATCTTAAGCTACCCAGTTGGAGGAACTTTGCAGCCCAAGGAAACTCATACATGTGGGAAGTTGTGATGTGTGAGGAGAGCCTCCTTCAAGGTGACAGTTCATTTTCATAAAGGCAGATAATCTATAGAAAGTTGCTGATCAGTGATGTGTGATGAGAAATAGTATGTAAAAACGAATTGGGCCAATCGGATTTTCAGAAAATGTCAAAAGAATGAGATAGATAATGGTAGAAGCAAAAGCTGAACTTAAAAGGTTTTGGGGACACACAAAAAAAACACACATTCGCTGAGAATATAATTGAGAAAAAATTTTGAATAATTTACATCACAGAAAAAAAATATTTACAGAATAGCAAGAGGTAAAGTGGCATGCTAGCAGAAGGATAAGCAGGAAGACCAAGGCAGAGACAGACTTAAGGAGCATAGCTGAATCACATTAGAAACGTCTTAAATGAAGATTGGGGAACTTTAATTAGTGAGATCCCAGAATTGTTTCAGATTCTAGAATGATCCTTCAATCTCATACTTTGTTGAGCCTATTAAAGTTCTTGTTGAATTAGCCTGAGATTGCTTCAATTATTGCTTCACATAAGTTCTTATGATAACCATTCCGTTCTCTCTCTGATTTGAACTAGCTGAGTGATCTAAAATGTGACAACTAGCAAAAGTAAAATTTTTCCCTAGTAGACATATAATTAGTTACAGAATGATATATATTTGCTTTCTCAAATTGTAATATTTATCACTTCTCCCTTCCCTTTTGTTTCTTCCTTAAATTTTTTGCTTATTCATAAGACCACAGGGATGCAAGGGGCTGGAAAATGAGTTGTTAAATTGAAATAATATGGACTCGATGCTCCAAAGACAGCTGAAGCTAGGTACACTAGAGAGTCAGAAAGAGACAAAAAACAAAGAAGAGGAAGATCATAATGAGCATGAGAATGAACGTAATAGGAATAAGAGATGGGAAGAGTTGGAATGATAAGAGATTGTGATCAGAAAAATGAGATATCAGTATAGGAAGAAATAATTCCTCTTATAAAAGTAATAAAAGAATAACATAAGCCAGAATTTTGTAATTTAAAAAATTTAGAATTAATCTTTCTAGAGAATTTAATGGGTATATGTCATAGACGATATATGAATATGGATATATAGAACTATATATGTGATATATACATATATACACACACATATATACACATATACATATACATACATACATATATATATACACACATACATATGTGTGTGTGTGTGTGTCCAAAACTTTCAGTTTCCACAGCTTCAGAACTTTCATGGCTTCATAGCTTTCTAGCTACATGATTTGAGGAATTATTTAAATTATTGTTGCTTCACTTATTGTATCTATATAGAAATGCTGTGTAACAACATTAACTAAACAATATATTTGTACTTAAAATGAAAAACAATAAAGCATACAGTATTCTTAGAATAGTGCCTTTGACATAGGAAGAATTCAGCAAATCTCACTCATTTCTGACTAAATATAACTGGACATGTTAACACATGTCCTTCACACAGCAGGATGTTGAAATTTAATTTAGCATACTATATGCTAAAAGTGTAAAAATACATTTAAAATAGAATTTCCTGAGGTTCTTTGTGAGAAAGCCATTATTTTGTACTCTATTTGATACAACAATTCTTGATTGAAACTCTTGAGCTTAACTGCTTAAAATTTAGTGGGACTTTTTAGACTTTAGGAGCTCTTTAGTTCTTATATGAAAATTAACTGTCTTTAAAAAGATGTGATAATAAAAATGCTATTTTAGAAGCCAGGTAGTTTCACTTCTGCATAAGTTTTAAAAGGCTACAAGTGAAGATAATACCATCTTAAAACTGAGAAAAAGCTGGAAAACCTTCAAAATCATAATTCTTTGAGCCCATCAGAGAGTTGATGCCAAAGGTTTATCAGATAGACTGATTTCCAAATAATGACAAGCCCCTCTGAGGAAAAAACGAGACATACAGACTGCTTTACTTTGGGGAAATCATAAGAGGAAGGAGTGTAACCACTTCCATAAAGTGGGAAAGAAGAAAATAACCAAAAATTTAGTAAATTCTTAACAGCTGAGTGGGGACTAGTATGATACTTTAGAATCTCCATAAGCCCTAGGCAGATGAGTCTGCCCCCCATCATCATCTCCCCTCACTGGACCTCCACCAAGTGGTCTTAGGAAATGTTGTGAGCTGGATAGGCTATCTGAAAGAACTCTCTCCCGAGTGCTGCTGATAAGCAAGGCCAGATTTGCTGTTGAATAGAAGTACTTGGTGGAACCTACCAGTGCTCTGGGCCCTGCATGAAGACCAGGTGGTAATCAGCAGGTGGTTTCCCGCCCTCAGACACTTCTCTGACATGAAAGCCTTCTTCTGCTTAGAAAGAGGCAAGAAATTCCCCTTTGTTCCTTACTAATCCCTGCTCTTTTATGACGCAAAAGGATATGATACCCTCCTGCTCCAATTTCTTTTCTGATACCAGGAAAAGTTATGGTGGTGATATTTCAGGATCAGAAAACCTGTATCCCTTGCCCTGCACTGACACAAGTTAAAAGCCATCTACCACTGGAATGAGGTAAAAAACACTCATGACATGGACTGTGCACTGATTGGAAGGAGAATTCTAACAAGACTTTGGGAAAGAAAGGTACCCTGCTCATTTCCACGACCCCCACAGATAAAAGGAACAATGGTTGTCTGCTATCATGGAAGAAAGGCAAAAACTTGCCTGTGAGTAGACTTGCATTCATATTTGAGTCTTCTGTTGTTATATAACAAATACCCACAAACTTAGCAGTTTATCTCACAGTTTCTGTGTTTCAGAAGTCTGAATGTCTTGTGGTCATATTTTCTGCTCAGGATCTCATCAAGCTGATATCAAGATGTTAGCTGGGGCTGTGATTTTCATCTGGGGGTTGGGATCTCTTTTTCAAGATTAGTAGTTGTTGGCAGAATTAATTTCTTTGCAGTTATAGGACTGAAGTCCCAGGATTCCTGCTGGCTATCAGCCAGAATGGAGGGGCACTCTCAATTTCTAGAGTCTGCTACATTCCTTGCTACATGGCTTCATTCATCTTCACAGCCAGCCGTGGAGACTGCCTTGAATTAATTCTTTTTCACTCCCCATATCTTACTCACAGAAAAGCCCTATTCTGTTATGACCTCTCCAGATTAGGTCAGGCCCACCAAGAATAGCTGCTTATCTAAAAGTCAACTAGTTTGAGGGGTCTCAATTACAACTGCAGTATTTATTTTTTCCATATAAGATAACATAATCATGGGAATGATGTCTTATATTTATAGGTACTGCCCACACTAAATGGGTAGGGAATAGACAAGGATGGGGATCATTGGGAGTCACAACTGAGTAGGAGGTGTACATTGACATCTACTGGGATCTACTGGGAATACTAAAAAATTCTGGAGAAGTCCCACTTGAGGCACAGATACACAGAAACTACCTAAGACTGAAACAGAAGCAGGAAAAACAAATTCGCCATTCCTTCCACATAAAAGCCTGTACTAAATAACAGACAAATGCAGTCTACCATGTGAAAGAGTCAAGATAAATGAGAGTTTCCCCTTTTCTGGTGCAGGCATGCAGAGTTTGAGGAAAGTTAAGATTGAATCAAGAATACTGAGAGAAACCCTCTGTGTTTCCGTGCATGATACACCAAACACAAGGTCACAGGAGTACAGCACTAGAGAAACTGGATGCTTGTGGTAAACTGAAGATTGTTGTGAAAATGGCAAAACACCAAGTCAGCTCAAGCACTGACTAATTTTCCCATAATAATGGCCTGACAGAAGTATACACATTTGTGGATGTACATGTTATCATATTATTTAACTAAGTCTCTACAGTTCTTTTACACCTGATTTCTGTTTTTTTTTTCTTTTTTGAGACACAGAAAAAGTTAATAAAATATAAACAAATGTAAAGAAACAAAATAATGAACAGAGCCAGACACACAGATGTCTATATGTTGGAACTGTAGGATAGAAACTTTAAAATGAATATAAATATTTTAAGCATTTAGTGAAAATGATAGACCAGATTTATAAAAAGATGGAAAATAGCCACATAAAGATAAAAACATTTAAACAGTGAATTGGAAATACTATAAAATCATGATATCAGAGATGATTCATTTTGTAGGCTTATCAGAAGACCAAAATCATCAAAGGAAAGAATCAGTAAACCCGATGATAGAGGAAAAATCATTTGAACATGAAGAAAAAGGAGAAGGAGGAGGAGGACAGAGCCCCCAGTTACAGCAGCAGGAACAACAACATAATATTAAACAACTGTGGGACAAAATCGAACGATCTAAGTTTTATAGAATTTTAGCCCCAGAAGAAGGGACAATTGGGCAGAACAAATATTTGGAAAGATAAAGGCAAATTATCCAAAATTAATGAAATTCATCACAATGCATATCCCAGAACTTCAGAGAAACTCAACAGTTGATAAATACAGATAAATGTACACTTGGCACATAATTGGCAAGCGTCTGTAAACAAGGTAGCAGCATTACATACAAAGGAACGAATATAAGAAAAACAGAAGACTTATTCTAAAGCATGTGAGCCAGAAGCCTAAGGATCAGCCTCTCTGGAGTATAGTAAGAAAGAAAAAAAAAAAAAAAATCAACCTAGATATCTATACAGACACACACACACACACACACACAAATCATTCAAAAAAAAATTGAGGAAGGGAAAAAGGAATTTCAGAAGACAAAAGCAAAGAAATTCATTATCAGCAGTCACTACAAGAAACGTTAAAAGAATTTTCTAGACAAAAAGAATACAATACCAGTTGGAAACCTGTATCGACATAAATTAAAAACAACAAATACAATAAAATAGTAAATATAAAAGGCTTTTTGTCTTATTTTATTTATTGTTTTTTCTTTTGGTCTTATTTTAAATCTCTGTAAGAGATAAGTGACTCTAATGCAAAAACAGCAATGATGTGCTGTGAAGTTTTTAGCCTATGTAGAAATAAAATATATAAAAATATTATAAGAGGAGAATAAATTGAAGCACAGTTTTATAAGTTTCTTACACTGTACATGAAGTACAGTAGATAAGTTAAAATGTGTATTATAAAACTGAGACCATTGAAAATGAAACAAAGATTTGCCACTAATAATCTAATAGAAGAGAACATGAAATTTTTAAAAATACTCAATCCAAATAGGCAGAGAAAAAGGAAAATAAGAAAAAACTGTGGGATAAATAGAAATAACAGCAATATACTACTTTTAAAGTCAATTCTATTGATAATTTACATTAAATTGAAATTCCCTAAAAACTCCAATTAAAAATCAAAAATTGCCAATTTGGATATTCTCCCTAGAATAATCCTGTATGAAATATGAAGAAATATTTTGAAGTAAAAGGATAGAAAAAAGCACACCATACAAAGCCAAGTCAAAGATAGCTGGAGTAGTTATATTAATATCCTAAAACATAGAATTCAGAACTAGGAAAATAATCAAGGATAAAGAAGAAAATTGCATAGTGATAAAGATGGAAATTTATTACTAATGTAACTGAAAAAAAAAAGCAAATCCCAAGTTGTAGGTACAGATTTTAATAATCTTTTCGCATTAATCACTAGAGCAAGTAGACAAAATATCAAGAAGTACATGGAAGAATTGAATAAACTTAACAGCTTAACCTAATTGGCATATATAGAAACTGTACCTAAAACAATGAAATACATATTATTTTCAAGTGAGCTTTAAGTAGTCACCAAGATAGACCATTTACTAAGCTATGGCATGTCTCATCAAATTAAAAAAAAAAATCACACAAAATAATTTCTCTTATGACAATGAAATTAAACTAAAAATCAACATCAGAAATATGTCTGGACTACCTCCCTTAGGGATTTAAATTTAAACACACATACATTTTTTAAATTAAAATACACTGTCTTGGAAAAACCACAAGAGATACTGCAAAATAGTTTGAACTGAATGAAAACAAAATTACGTGAAAAAACTCTAGGATGCAGCTAAAGCAGTGGTTGGAGAAGAATTTGTAGCCTTCAATAATTATATTAGTATGAAGAAATAATAATTACACATAATCTAAAATTTTACCTGAAGAGACTAAGAAAAATATAAGTGAGAAAAAGTTAGCGGAAGAATGGAAATAATAATTATGAGTAGAAAAAAAATATTTAGAATAAAAAATAAAGAACTGCAATGAAACTAAAACTGATTCTTTGAAAAGATTAAATACAAAAATGATTCAAATCTCTAGCTGAAGTACAAAATAACACAGAAAGCACAAGTTATCAATAATAGGAGTAAAAATCAGATTGTTACCACAGATACTGCATATATTTAAATAATGATCAACATAATGCAAGTAGGTCCACTAACTTAGTGGGAATGGACACTTCATTGAAAGACACAAACTACTAAAACTCTTCTATAAAGACATAGATAAAATAATTGGATTGTGTTATTTAAAGAAATTAAATTAGTAGTTAAGAACTGTCTGACAAACAAAACAAAACAAAACAAAACAAAAAAAACCCGTTCGCTTCTAAATGGCTTAAAGTTTCTCACAAACATTTAAGAAAAGAATAATTCTACAAATCTCCCAGCCTAACATTTTACAGTTTTACCCTTACACCAAAACCAACCAAAGGTGGTTCAAGAAAACAGAATTGCTGACCAATTTTCCTCTTAGAAATAGTTCTTCGTGGGGCCGAGCCCATGGCACACTTGGGAGAGTGTGGCGCTGGGAGTGCAGCAACGTTTCCGCCGCGGGTTCGGATCCTATATAGGAATGGCCGGTGTGCTCGCTGGCTGAGCGCGGTGCGGGCGACACCACACCAAGCGTTGCAATCCCTTTACCGGTCACGAAAAAAAAAAAAGGACAAAAAAAAAAAAAAAAAAGAAAGAAATAGTTCTATGTGTCCCTAACAATATATTAGCAAATCAAAATCAGCAATACATGAAATACCTTATGAATTGGGGTTTATGCCAGAAATAAATTACCCAGGAATGCAAAGTTTGTTTACATCGATCAACGTAATTCACCATCACAGCAGAATAAAGCATAAAAACCATATAGCAATTTATTTGATTCACATAATAAAGTAAATGAGAAAAAAATGTCCAATATCCAAGTTACTTTATAAAGTAACTTGATTTGTTTACACTGCCAGCCAATATTCACCTCTGGAGATACAACACGTTATTGGGGTTTCCAAGAATTTCCATTTACTTATATATCTGTGTCTCATTTACTTATAAGTCAAATTGTATCTGTTTTGATCACGTTTTTATTCATGGAACAACAAGCATACTCTCTACAATTAAATTCCTCTTCTAATGTTTCATAAGGGACTCTATCTAGATCACATGGTTTTCCTCTTTGAACTACTCTTTAATTAATTTGCCTGTGGTATTTCTCAATAAAATATTGTAAACCAGAGGAGACAGCCTCATAAATAGTTCAAAGGGGAGCCATATGTAATTCATTCTGTATGCCATTTCTTTCATATATTTGGAATCTAAAACAAAATTTTAATCAACATTTTGCTCATTTGATATAATTGTAAAGTTTTTTTTTTCTTTTTTAAACTTGAGGTTATTTGAATAACAATTAATATTTAATTAATCTGTTTTTCCTATAATCACTTTTATACACTATTAATTACTGCCTTCTATGAACATCACTTATGTATAATAGCTCTCATTAGAATGTAAGTTTCTAAAAGGCAGTGATAATGTCTCATACAATGCTTTACTCACCAATAACTCTTTGGATATTATTTTTACCTATTTGTATGCTTTACTCTCACTTATTACAAATGTGTTTGATTTGACTTTGGGTAACTTACCCCCGTTTTGCCTTGGGTTTTTCATGTATACAATGAGAATAATAATAGTTTCTATCTCAGATCATAATTGGGAGGATAAACAATTTAATATATGTAGAGAACTCAATAAATTACTCTTTAAAAGAGGAGAAAAAAGACATGCAATAAATGGCTGTGAAATTGAACTTAATTTTAAGCTAATCTAATGTGATCTCTAATGCCATCATCAGTTCATGTTAATTAGTTGGTATATGGTCTATAGCAGTTAAGACTTGCACAAAGAATGAAGGGATCTACTCTTTAGTCAGCAACACCTATGTGCCAGATAACCCCCACATATCATTAATATTACTATGAATAATAATAACTAACATTTATTGAGCACTGAGTACATGCCAGGCACCACGTTAAGATGACTAGAAGCATATAATATTCTAAACAATACTATGAAGCAGGTACATTATTGTTTTCAGAATACACAGTTGCAAAAAATAAAGCTCAGAGTGCTTTGTTCAAGACCGCAGAGGTGTATTGTGGAAAAAACTGGAATTCAAATCCAGCATTATCTGACTCAAGTGTTGACGCTCTTCATCATGTGTATACTGCTTCCATCGGATTCTCAGCAGAATCTACAAGGTAGGTGTTATCTTTTCATTTCACTAGTGAAACAGGGAGAAGAGGTTAATTTCCCGTAGATTACTTTTTTTTCTTTTTTTTTCCAAAAAAGAGATGTAAAGCATATCTATTCAGTGTAGATATAGTAAGTGCTCAATAGTAATAGTAAGTGTTCACTCACATAGTAAGTGCTAATATCAGTTTTAATGTTATCGTTATTTAAGGAATTTACTAGTATTTTTATGTAACTATTATAGACAAACCAGGGTTTCAACCTGGCCTCTGTTCCAAATTCATTCACTCCTGCTGCCACAAAAAGAAAGAACATTTATTTAATATTCCAATTCTTTCAGTGTCACACATATACATTAAACGGATTCAGCCTATCTGGTTATGACCACAAGAAAAGACTGCCTAGATTTTATTTTTGGGGTGTACATGAAGTAAAAATAAAAAGAGCTCACTTATCTAAGACACTTTCTTCTAAGACTTTAGTAACATCTGTGTCACTAAACAATCCTCCTATTGCAAGTTGTATCTTTTACCTTCCTTCCCAAGGTTCACATTGGTGATCACTGAATCGCAGAATATTTTGTCTTCTAATCATGCTCTAGTTACTTTTTACATCACCCTGGATTGTGCTTCAAGGAGATTTTAAGAATCAGAGTTTAAACATGAAGAATTATTAGCTCACAGCTAATAAACTCAGATATTTATTTTTATCATTCCACAAGTAGTTAAAATAAGAACACTAGAATTTTATGAAAGTAGTTCATAGACTTATAAATGTTATGTTTTTATCTTCAGATTGTAGCCTCAAAACAATTCTAAGGAGACAGCATGGCCTGATGGCAGGAGGGCAGACTTCGGCACTGCATACACTTGGCTCTCCCACATACCCATTGTGGATTCCTTAAAATGTTACTTCAATTTTAGGTCTTGGTATCTCATTTCCCAGTCTATAAAATGGGCTAAGGAAAATCTACCTTACATACATTGAGGATTGAGATAATATATGAACAGTCATTCTATACATTCTATATATTATATATTATATATATTATATTATGATTCTATAACATTATAAATTCTATTGTAAATTAAAATTTTGTTTCTCAAAGCCATATCTTTTGACATAATAATATTTGGCTTTTCAACTTTTTGTTTATATTATTAAATTTGTGAGAGAGTTTAGAGAGATTTATTTTGATGAAAATAAAATTATCTGTTAGGATTTATCCATCAATGAACACTTCTAATGTTGGCATAATTTTTATCAGTCATCGTCATCACCATCATTATATCTTTCTTGTTAGCCTAATGAAAATACATAATGATTCATAAACTCACATAAAGGGCTAACTATGAAGGAGCTATTAATATTTTATTAGCAACATAGCTGCAGCTGTCTTTTAAATATTTTAAGGCAAGTTTTTGATAGATTTTTCTCCATTAAACAATGGAGAATATGTCTATTTTCATTTTTTCTAATATGGCTTTTAACTTCAGCTATGGCATTGGATTCAGAAAGGAACATTCAATCATATTTAATGGAAATAACTTATTAAATATTGTAGAGAGATGACTTTGATGATACTTTCATTAATTAAAGGTTACCATAACAACTGAAGGTCTACATTCACCACCTCAGAGTTACAAAGGGAACTAGCTGTCCTATATCACCTTTATTATAATTCTTAACACTTGCACATGGTGGCATGCCTACTTTTCTCAAGATGATATTGAGGTGAAAAGGACATGATAATAATGCAAATATAGGCGACTTATAGCTATTTTTGTTAGCATAATTTAACACAAATTAACTCATTTTTTCTCTTCCTAAATGTCTTAGAAAGTATTTACTGTTTTCAGATACATAATTATACCCAAGCAAAGCTCCTATAATTGAATCTTTATGGCATTTTCTGAATATGTTATTCATGAATTTCTTTTTAACTAGGCTGAAATCTAAATATCAGTTAGTTTTCTCCTAAGTAACATATACATGTTTGTTTGATAAATATATTAGTAAGTAAATAAGGGATTAAATTAAGAAACAAAAAATACAAATAATTAATTATCCCTGGAGATTAACATAATGCAATGCTGTCAGGTGTTAGTTATACAAGTGTAGCAGAATGTGTCCAGGTCAGTCATCAAATGCAATTTATGTTGTAAAACATAAATCTATATAGTTTCCATTAGACAAAATACATAGCAAATCCAAATCCCTATTTGGATCAACTGATTCAAAATTTAACTTTAACCCTTTCTGAGGTTCTTTCTTCTATCCACAGGACTGGTAATTACATCTGATTGCACAAAAATCTAGACAGCAATTTTATGAAATGAGAAATTTCCCTATCATCCTATTTTAGTATGGTCAAAGTCCTTCCTTTCACTCAATTAGTTTACTATCTGTTATAATAAGCCATAATTCTCCCATTGCTACAATAGTTTTTAACTTGAATGTTATTAATATTAAGAAATTCCTGGGTAGGAAAGT
Source organism: Galeopterus variegatus (assembly GCF_000696425.1). Classification (NCBI taxonomy): domain Eukaryota; kingdom Metazoa; phylum Chordata; class Mammalia; order Dermoptera; family Cynocephalidae; genus Galeopterus; species Galeopterus variegatus. The sequence goes on along the minus strand of NW_007729799.1, from coordinate 68,986 downwards.
CTTTGTTTAAACATTTTAACAGGACCTCCACTCCTCTGAACCTCCAGGCCTGCCTGTCTCACCTGAGTTTGTTTGAGCTCATTTTCCTCTGCCACCACAGCTTCGGATATGAGAGACATACTGGTATTCTCTCCTGTTTGAAAATATGCTCAACTTTTTCCTGCCTTAATTCCATCTAATATGCTCCTCTTTTGATTTAGACTATCCTCAGCTCAGTGTGCTGGAGGCTTTACCCAGGCAGATATGACTAAGAAGATGAGACCTCCACTCCCCAAAGCTCCTAGTCTAAAGGGAAGGTTCTTGTGGGAAGGGCAGATGACCAGCATTTCTTCTCAGCCCTCAGGCCCATGTTTTAGAAGCTTTTTTTTTTTTTTCCTTTTTGTCTTTTTTCGTGACCAGCAACGCATCGCAACCCTCAGTGTCGTGCCCGTACCGGACCGGGACCGGCAACAGGATCGCAACCCTCGGTGTTTCTCCCGCACCTCGCTCAGCCAGTGAGCGGCTGGTCTGTATGTGGGATCCGAACCCTCGGCGGGAGCGCCGCCGCGCCCCCAAGTGGCGCACTATAGCAGTGCGCCACCAGGCCGGCCCCTAGAAGCTTTATTTAAGGAAAATACAACTGAGACATATGGAATTTCCTTCCTCCTCCCAGCTCCCACTTGTAGGATAGAAACTATCCTGAACATGGCAGGCCAAGAAAACTGAGATTTGATTGCTCTCTCTCCAATTGGCTCTTAGAGTGAGAGTTCCAAGCCAGGAGCGGCAAGCTGAGAACATCAAGGATTACCCTCACCACTTTGTGTGTCACTAATAGATCAAAGGTGTCACCCCAAGAGAAGCAGACCACTGTAACCGCCCCAGCCATCTCTTGTAGGAAGTGGTACAGAAGTTCTGCCCAGGAATAGAAGCACGATGTAAGAACGGAGTTCTAGAGTACCCCCTGAGGGAACTAAATTTCTTTGGAAGAAAGCTTTAAGAAATTCAAGCCTAAAAGCTCTGTCAAAACCATAGAGATCTTGGTGGTAGAGAATTAAGAGGAGGCTGGTCATTCCATGATAGAAATAAGTGAAATGGTAAGTAGCCTTAAAGGTTTAACAGAGAAAACAAGAGTAAGACATCTAACGAGAACCATCCTGGAATTGAAGTATGTCTCAAAGTTTGACCTCAAAATACCGCTGCCAAGGGTTCTACCTTTAATTGGATCAGATTGTGGGAAAATTTATGCTCCGAGGTAATGCCAAAACAAGAGTAGTCACAAGCTACCAGTTAGTGAATGCTAATATCTGGATATGATATCAATAGAGCCAGACAATTCAAAAGTCATACAGAGGACTCTGTGAAAGAGACTCAGAGAGAGTCCAGATAGATTCATAGTTATGCCTGGAAGTGGAAATAGGAGGTCAGGTGACTTTGCACATGACCAAGACTATGCCTTCTGAGAATTGACATTATAGGCTGCACAAGGTGAGGTAAAGAAACTTTAATGAAAGAGTCAAGTCAAGTCATTCAAACAATAAATAGTAACAATTGTAACAAACCCCAGGGAAGGTCAGTATACAGAGTTGCTACCATACAATATTTATAATGTCCTGTTTCAACAAAAATTATGTTATACAATATAACTATTTATATAGTTTGATTAGTATGTCATGATTTAAACTGTTTTCTGTTCATTGCCTTTTTAAATTTATTTTTCCTTCTCTTTTCTGCTTCCTATTGTTTTAATTGAACATTTTAAATGATTTTACCCTCTGTGCCCACTTAGCATATCAGTAATACTGCTTTTTAAAATATGTAAGTAGTTTCCATATTTTGTAATATGACCTTTTAACTAACCTATAAAACTACAGTACTTCATGTGCAGTACAAGCACCTTATAAAAGAGTATTCCAAATTCCTCCCCCTCATCCCTCATGCCATTACTGTCATTCATTTAACTTAGCCACCCGATGCATTGTTGCCATTGTTACCATTAAAAAGTTCTTTTAGATATGTTAATAAGAAAATTATAATATTTTATTTTTACATCATTTATTTTACATTATTATTTCTTTATTTTACATTATTTATTTTCTTATTTATTTATTTATTTATTATTTATACAGATCTGATATTCTGACCTACATCATGAAGAACTTGTTTATCAAGAACTTCTCTTATGTTTTTTATGTACAGCATTTCCTTTTAATTCTTTCTTCCATTTCTCTGCTTACATTACTTATCATTCTTGCTTGTTGTCTACTTTTTTTCATTATAGATTGTATTAGTCAGGGTTCTCCAGAGAAACAGAACCAACAGGCTCTACATAGATATGTAACAGGAATTTATTAAGGGAATTGGTTCATGCGATTATGGGAGCTGAGAAGGCCCACCATATATTTTCTGCAAGCTGGAAAACTAGTGATGTAATTCAGTCCACCTCTGAAAACCTGAGAATGAGGGAAGCCAATGATGTAACTTGCAGTTTAAGTCCGAAGGCTTGAGAACCAAGGAGGGATGGGGATTTGCCACTGGTGTAAGTTCTGGAGTCTGAAGGCCCAGCAGCCAGGGAAGCTCTGATGTCTGAGGGCAGGAGAATATGAATGTCTCAGCTACAGAGGAGAGAGTGAATTCACCCTTTCTCTGCCTTTTTGTTCTATCCCAGTCCCTAATGGATTGGATGATGCCCACCACATTGGTGAGACCATTCTTTACTCAGATTACTAATTCAAATGCTAACCTCTTTCAAAAACACCTTCACGGACAGAGCCTGAAAGAATGTTTTACCAGCTATCTGGATATCCCTTAATTCAATCAAGTTGATTCACAAAAGTAACCATCACATAAAACTTTGCATATAATCATAACTATTTAAAATTTCCTATTAATTCTAACATCTGTGTCATTTCTGAATTTTGTTTTTTACTACTTGTCTCTTCACACTGTGTTTTTTGTTGCCTTTTAATATGCCTCACAAATTTTTTTCTAAGCTGGACTTTGGTTGATAGGATTTATTTATGATAATTTATGTTAATCTGGCTAGGAGTTGTGCTGTGTGTAATATTGGCTGTAGCTATAGGTCCCAGGAGCTTCAAATTCTTCCATCATTCTTATCCTATCTCCCATATGGACTTTGAGTTTCCGTAAGTGCTCCTCCTCAGAGAGTCTTCATCTCACCACTCTTCCAGCTGCAACCCACTGATATTTTTCTGGAAACTTTTTGGTGTGGTGGTAAGTTATAGATGAGGGCGATCATTCTATAATCTTCTGATTAAATCTCAGTTTTTTGGTGGGCCTGTGTCTCTGAGCTGTAATCTTCACAAGTGTTTCTCTAGTGTCACAGCTTCCCATGTCACAAAAATATCTTTCTAAGATCTTTAGCAGACATGAACTTGGTGAGGTTCTTGGATGTATAACCCAGGTAAGTGATAGGGCCCTCTAATATTGTAGACCCCAAGGCTTTCTCACTCTCTCAAAACTCATCAAAGTTACTATTTAAGTGGACCTGCCAATTTCTGGCTTTAGCAGCTTTTCATCCAGACATGAAAATTTTAGTTATGACTCTCTGGATTTGCCTGTCTCTCCAGATTTCTGGGTGGTAGTTTGCCCTGCAACCTCAGGGTTCAAGAAAAGTCATTGATTTTCAGTTTTTTCAGTGTTTCTTGCTTTAAGAATGAGATTGGCAGTTTCCAGCCGCTTTACATGGCAAACTGAAATCAGAAGTGACTGGGATTTCTTGGAGGATGATGAAAATATTCCAGAATTTGATAATGATTGCACAACTCTATGAATATATATGTATGTATGTGTGTGTGTGTGTGTATGTACATATAACACAACATTGAATTTTTCACTTTAAATGAGTTGAATGTATGTCATCTGAATTATTTCTCATTACATGTGTTTTAAAAACAGGCCTACTCAGATCATGTTCATGATATAACCATAGCAATTTAATTTATTAATGGGTCTGAGACCAAGAAGCAGAGTAATAAATTTGGATCATGTTTTCTGTTCATCAAATTTTGTTTGGAAAAATTATTAACCCACATTTGTAGAAATTTGACCACTTTGAGATAACTTTGCATATCTCTACCATGATTCTTTAGTATATTTTTATAATTTATGTTTCCTGATCATTGTATTTTCAGATATTTAGAGATGCACTACAATCTTTACTCAATATCTAATTTGAATCTACTGAATGTATGCATTTGAAAGCAAAACATATTTAACAAGCCTACTAAAACAACATAAAAACATAACCCTTTCTGAATTTCATTCACTGTTTTGGGATATCTCATTTTACTTTAGTTTATAATCAAGAAAACCAGAGAAATGTATCAGACTCATCAGTCTTTATAGCATTGTCAACATTCTCATTGTAGGTTATAGGAAGATAGATGTATTGTCTGCAGAGTACTTACAGAAATTGAGAATACCAAAACATAATTCCTTCGGAAATTGGATTCTATTCAAAGTTAGTTGAGAAGTGAGCAGAAGACAAAGAGTCCTTAATCCTGCGGTCAGATACTGGTACTTTTTAAATGACCAGTTATTTGTTTCTACTTGTTGTTTTTATAATTTCATTCATCTCAGAACCACTCACCTTGGATTCCCAGAAAGAATGCCTGTCAGTTCTTCTCTAGATCTCTAAAAACCTTTATTTCTTGCTCCTTTGTCCTGTTGCCATTTTCCTTGCTAATAAGAAAGAAAATTTCTCATTTTCTTTTGAGATCCTTGGATCCAAAGTGTCTATGTTAAATTGTGTTACATTACACTTTCAATGAAAACAGTAACAATTTATTTAAAACACTTTTCAAAGTGCATGCAACACACTGAACAACATTTATTTAATTTTTAGAGTGGGTAGCACAGAAATTCTGAAGACATTTATATGTATCCTGGTCAAAAAAAAAAAAAAAAAACAGGCTTATTTTTGTTATTACATACTAATATATTCAATTTAATTATATAATTCAGTTTTATTATAACTTATTGTATTAGCATGTTTGGGCTTCCACAACAAACTGCTATAGACTGGATGGCTTAAACGGTGGAAATTTATTTCTTATGTTTCTGGAAGCTGGGAAGTCCAAGATCAAGTTGCCAGCAAAGCAGGTCTCTTTGGAGGCCTATTCTTTGCCCTCGTAGGCAGCTGCTTTCTCACTGTGTGCTCACATGACTTCTTTGGGTGTAGCTAGAGAAAGATTTCTCTCTCTTCATCTTCTTATAAAGCAGCCAATCTTAGATTAGGCCCCCCTGCCCCATGACCTCATTTAACCTTAATTATAAAGGCCCTATCTCCAAATACAGTCAGTTACATTGGAGGTTAGAGTTTCAGCATATGAATTTTAGGGGGACCCAATTTACTCCATAGTATCTATATTGGGCTTTTACTTTATATGAACTAAAATATTCAGCCATTGCACTAGTAAAAGACTATTTTAATACTTCATATCATTGAAAAGGTTTATTGGTGAGAATTTCTAGCCTGATGCAATTTAATACTTGACCTCTCTTTTCTTTTATGATGGTTGCCAAATGGTCTATAATCTTTGCTATGACTAATTTTATAGACATTTTCATAGCAAAGTCATTACCTCTTAGCAGTTTCCGAATGATTTTCCAAGGATATTTCATGTTGAGCATGAAACAATTCCAATGTGATCATTGCCTTTAATTTCTTAGTAGAATTTTCAAATATTCCAGCATAAAATAGATTGACTAAGACTGAATTTAATACACAACTTTAAGTTTTGATTGGGGAAAAGTATATTCACATAAGGCACAGATCTCACAACACATAAGCCAAATATTCGGTACTAGCCTAAACAAATCATTGAAATGAACTGGATTACAATTTTTAACTTGGTGATAACATAGTTTATATGTGAAAACTGTCAAATGTTTTAACAATAGTAGTAGATGCAGTGTTTGTTAACTATTTTCCTCTGAATTTCTACAAATGATAGTCACTGGGAGTATCAACATGAAATTTTAGCAAACTGTTTCATTAGAAAGTTAATATAAATAAATCAGTAATAAAAAGACAACACAGTAAAAATAAAGTACAGTGAGTATCTTCAAGAAAATGTGGGGGTAAGTTAGTCTGTAAATACTACTAACATGAAAAATCTGACTTTTGGTCATTGTAATTAGCAAGCTTTTTTATTATAGAGTAACTATATTGCTTAGATATGAAATAGTTTCAACTGAAATATTCAGCATCTATAAATTTGAGAGTCTAATGTGTAAGATTTTTTTCCGTAGTTCAAATTGTCTTGGTAATTTGGAAATTGTTATTTTTTAAGTGTGTTAAATCTTGAGTTGCAAAAGGTTTTTAGGAGATGATTAGTGTAACCTGTCAAGATATGTGACAGCTCTTCAATTTTGTTATTTAATTGTATCGAACTGCATTCATTGATAAAAAAAAATACTAAATTTTAACTTTACTTTTCTATAAAAAGTTAAAATTGTGTACTTTATGGCAACATATCAAATTAAATGCTCTAAAGTTAGAAGCAAAGACTTCTTCACTTGATTTGACGCTTCCAAACATTTCTTCATACATTCTTATTTGCAGTAATCTCAACTTGCTACTTTTCTACTAATCTTCCTTAGTTTGGCTCATGAACACTTCAAGCATAAATACAATTTTGTTCTGTATTGGAAAATTCAAAGAAAAATAGATAGCCTGTTCTGATTAAACCAAATTGAAGGTGGATATTTTCAGTTAGTTTCATGCCATTTCAAAGGATATAATTTCCCTATTCTCACCTTTAGTGAAGGGGGTCAGTATTTGGGACCTAATTACTAACTGTTTACTCTTGGGGTACAATTTCTAATTAATGTCAGGGAGATCATATAGTTTATATTTAGACTTGTATCCTTACAACTTTTCTTAATAAAGACTGCTAACGGTTGTCCCAGAATAAGAGAAATCTATGAAACAGTTAAAACTAAACCACACGGAAAGAGGATATAAAGAATTAATACTCATAAATCTTTGTATACAAAGGAGTCATTACTCCTCCAACTAAAGGAATGTAGCTTCAGCAGGGGTAACCATCCCAAATCAAAATTCTAGCTAGCTACTTTGTAAATATCAACACATGAATTTAAAGTTTACATGGAAATGGAAAAGACATGAATTGCCAGCCCACTACCGAAAAAGAACAAAGAGGACTTACACTACCTAATTTCAATACTTATAAAGCCGTACTATATCAATACAGCATGAAATGGTAAAAGAATAGACACACAAATCAATTGAATCAAATAAAGAGCCCAGAAATAGTGAAACACAGATATTGTTACTTAATCTTGGGCAGAGGCCCAAAGGCAGCTCAATAGAGAAATGATAATTTTACAATGAATGATGATGGAACAATTGAAAACCCATACTCAAAAATTAAAATGATCTAGACACAGAACTCATCACTTATACCTCATAGGAAAAAATAACTCAAAATAGATCATAGACTTCAATGTGAAATGACAAATGAAAACAATATGGAGATTTTTTTAAAAAATAAAAATTGAATTATCTTATGATATATACACCATTTTGTGTATATATCCGAAGAAAATGAAATCAGTATCTCGAGATATATCTGTACTCTTATGTTCATTGCAGTATTATTCAAGCACCAAATATGGTAACAAAGCAAGTGTTCACCAACAGACAAATGTATTTATATATGTATACACATACACACATACACATATACACATACACTGAAATAATATTCAGCCTGAAAAAAGAAGGAAATCTGTTTTTAACAACACATGACCCTGAGGGACATTATGTTAAGTGAAGTAAGCCAAACACAGAAAGACAAATACTACATGATCTCACTTATATGTAAAATCTAAAACAGTCAAATTTACAGAAGCACAGAGTAGAACAGTGGTTGCCAGAAGCTGGCAAAGGAGAAAATGGGAACATGGTAATGGGATGCAATGTTTTAGTTATGTAAGATAACTAAGTTTTGAAGATCTAATGCACCTCAATGTGAATATAGTTAGCAATATTCTATTGTACACTTAACACTTTTGAAGTTCCCTATGAACTGTTTCTGTGAAGAATGACGTTGGCATTTGATAGGGATTGCATTGAATCTGTGTATCATTTTGGGTGGAATAGTCATTTTCACAATGTTAATCCTTCCCATACAAGAGCATGGCATGTCTTTCCATTGTTTTGTGTCCTCTTTAATTTCTTTCAGTAGAGGTTTGTAGTTCTCATGGTCGAGGTCTTTCACCTCCTGGGATAAATTGATTCCTAGGTATTTTATTTCTTTGGTGACTATTGTAAATGGGCTCGATTTCTTGATTTCTTCTTCTGCTAGTTAATTACTGGAGTATAAGAATGCTACTGATTTGGGGGTGTTAATTTTGTATCCCACAAGGTTACTGAAATTGTTGATCAGCTCAGAGTTTTTTTTATTAGAGTCTCTAGGTGTTGTCTATGTATAGGGTTATGTCATCCACAAATAGGGATGGTTTGACTTTGTCCTTTCTAATCTTGATACCCTTTATTTCCTTTTCTTGCCTGATTGCTCTGGATGGTACTCCAATACTATGATAAATAGTAGTGGTGAGAGTGGGCATCCTTGTCTTGTTCAAGTTCTTAAGGGAAAGGCTTTCAACTTTTCCCCATTTAGGATGATATTGTTAACTGGTTTGTCATAAATGGATTTTATTATGTTGAGATAGTTTCTTTTTATACCTAATTTACTGAGAGTATATCATGAAGGTATGTTGAATTTTGTCCAATGATCTGTCAGCATCTATTGAAATAATCATGTGGTTTTTGTCCTTGATTTTGTTGATTATACCTAATTTACTGAGAGTATATCATGAAGGTATGTTGAATTTTGTCCAATGATCTGTCAGCATCTATTGAAATAATCATGTGGTTTTTGTCCTTGATTTTTTTGATTTGGTGTATCACATTTATTGATTTGCATATGTTGAACCATCCTTGCATCCCTGGGATGAATCTTACTTGGTTGTGCTGTATAATTTTTTTGATATGTTCCTGTATTCTGATTGCTAAATTTTTGTTGAGGATTTTAGCATATATATTCATCAAGAATATTGGCCTGTAATTTTCTTTTTTGTTGTAACTTTGTCTGGTTTTGGTATCAGGGTTATTCTGGCTCATAGGTTGAGGTTGGGAGAATGGTTTCTGTTTCAATTTTTTAGAAAAGTTTGGACAGAAGTGGCATTAATTCTTCTTTAAAGGTTTGATAAAATTCAGCTGTAAAGCCAGCTGGTCCTGAGCTTTTCTTAGTTGGAAGATTACTTATTACTGCTTCAATATCTTGTTATTACTTTGTTCAGATTTTCTATTTTTTCTTGGTTCTGTCTTGGAAGTTTATATTTATACAGAAATTTATCCATTTCCTCCAGGTTATTTGGGTCTTCTCTCTCTTTTTTTTTTTTTTTTTGGTTAACCTATCTAATGGTTTGTCTGTTTTATTTATCTTCTCAAAAACCCTTCTTTTTAATCTGCCTTGTGTTTCAAAAAGACCATCTTCAAGATTCAAGATCAGAAATTCTTTCTTCTGCTTTCTCTGTCCTGGTATATAAGATCTCAGTTGTGTTTTTTATTTTGCTGAAGAAATTCTTCAGTTCCAGGAGTCCTGCTGCATTCTTTTTTAAGGCATTAATATGTTTGTAAGTATTTTCCTTCATATCCTGGATACTTTTCTCTAATTTCATTGTGTTGTCTAACTGAGTCTTCTCATATTTCATTGAGTTTCCTTAAAATTGTTGCTAGGAATTCCTTTGCAGTCATTTCAAGTGTTTCCCACACTATGTGGTATGGAACTTGAGAATTACTGTATTCCTTTGGTGGTGTCATAGTTTCTTTCTTCCTTTCTTTCTCTCTCTTTTTGGGAGGGTGGGTTTCTATTATCTCTATGTTGATGTCTGGTAATCTGGTAGAGCAGTTCCTTATTGTATTACTCTGGAGTAGGCTTTGAGGAGGGAAATTTCTTCCTGTAGATGTGTTTCATATCAACCATAGAGTATTTGTTCTGGGTAGACACAGTAGTACAGTCTCTGTGTGGGTACTTTGGCTAAATTCAGTGTTGGAGTTAGTTGCATGTGAGTACCTCCCTGGCCCAGGCACTGGGCACTTAGTGATTTCTTGCTGATGTTAATGACACTTTGTTGGTTCATCAAAGATGTTTCAAACCCTCGAGTTCTTGGGACAAGTACTCAGGTGCCCTGTTGCTGTCTGGCTTAGGTGGGTGTCTTGTGACTCTGATGGGTGCACTGGGGTATACTGAAGCTCCTGGGTTTGAATGACTGACCATGGGAAGGGTGTCTCTTTCCCACTGGAAGAGACTCTCCTGGGTCCCTGCTTTCTCTGGTTAGGAGATGGGTTGGTGGTAATTGGGAATTTTCATTCTTACTCTATTTGGTTACTATCTCCTGCTATCTACTGGATGGGGGCTGCTCACAGTGTTTCTTGAGGTCCCAGGGCTTCAATTGGGCTTCAAAAAAATAATAATAATAATAATAATAATAATAATAAGATGCATGTGCGCACACACACACACACACACACACACAAACAGAAAAGAACAAAATGGCATTAAGGAGATTCTATATACCAATAATAACTCTAAATGTAAGTTGATTAATTACCCAAGTTAAAAGACACAGTGTGGCTGAATGGGTTATAAATAAGAACCAACAATATGCTGCCTACAAGAAAATCACTTAAGCAATAAAGACACACACCAGCTGAAAGCAAAGTGATAGAAAGAGATATTTCATGTAAGTGGAAACCAAAAAAGAGCAGGAGTAGCTATACTTAGATAAAATAGACTTCAAGCCAAGGAAAGTAAAAAAAAAAAAAAAAAAAAAAAAAAAAGGTAAGGAAGGCCATTATATAATGATGATGGTATCAATCCAACAAGAGGATATAACAATTTTAAATGTATGTGCACCCAATTAACAAGAATCCAGTTATATAAAGCAATTACTATTGAGCTTAATGATAGAGATTGACTCCAACACAATGATATTTGGGGATATTAATGCCCAATTTTCAGCAAAGGAAAGATAATCCAGTCAGAAAATTAGCAAGGAAACATCAGAATTAATCTCTACAATAGGCCGACAGAACTTAATGGACAATTATAGAATTTTTTGTCTAAGAGCTGCATAATATGCATTCTCAGTAGCACATAAAACATTCTTTAGAATAGGACATATATAGGACACAAAACAAGTCTCAACCATTTTTTTTTTTTAAATATCATATCAAGTAACTTTTCTGACTAGAAATCAAAAACAAAAGGGACTGTAGAAACCATAGCAATACATGGAAATTAAACAATATGCTCCTAAACAGTGACTAGGTCAAAGAAGAAATCAAGAAGGAAATTAAAAAATTTCCAGAGACAAATGAAAATTAAAATATAACATACCAGAACCTATGGGATAGAGTGAAAGCAGTTCTAAAAGGAAAGCTTATAGCAGTAAATGTCTACATTGGAAAACAAGAAAGATTAAATAAATTGTCTAACCTTATACCTCAAGGAGCTGAAAAAACAGGAACAAACCAAACTCCAAATCAGTAGAGGTAGAGAAATAACAAAGATCAGAGCAGAAATAAATTAAATAGAAATTTAAAAAACAATACAAAAGATGGATTAAACAAAGAATTGGTTTTCTAAAAAATTGTCAAAAAATCTATAAACCTTTAGCTAGACTAATGAGGAAAAAAGACTGATGACTAAAATAAATAAAATTTGAGATGAAAATGGGGACATTACAACCAATACCAAAGAAATGCAAAGAATCATAAGGGACTACTATGAACAACTATATGTGAACAAACTGGAAAACCTAGAAGAAATGGATAAATTCCTGGGCACACACAATTTATCAAAGTTGAATCATGAAGAACTACAAAACCTAAATGGAGCAATAATGAGTAATGAGGTTGAAGCAGTAATAAAAAGTATTACAGCAAAGAAAACCCCAGGATCAGATGGTTCATTGCCAAATCCTACCAAACATTCAAATAAGAGCTAACAGCCATTCTTCTCAATCTCTTCCAAAAAATTGAAAAGACGGGAATATTTAAGAACTCACTCTACAAGGCCAGCATTACCCTCATATCAAAAACAGAAAAAGACACAACAGAGAAAAACTACAGATGACTATCCCTAGTGAACACAGACATGAAGACCCTCAACAAAATACTAGCAAACAGAATCTAGCAACACATTAAAAGATCATACAGCATGATCAAGTGGGATTCATCCCAGGAATGCAAGGATGATTCAACATATGGAAATATACATACTCGATACAACACATCAGCAGAATGAAGGAAAAAAATGTGGATTTCAATAGATGCAGAAAAAGAATTTGATAAAATCCAGCACTCTTTCATAATAAAAATACTCAACAAATTAGTCACAGAAGGAATTTACCTTAACAAAATGAAAGCCATGTACAACAAAGCCACAGCTACTATCACACTGAATCGACAAAAATTGGAGGTTTTTCCTCTAAGATATGAAACAGGGCAAGGATGCCTAATTTCCCCACTCTTATTCAACTTGATACTATTCTATGCAATGAGGCAAGAGAAAGCAATCGAGGACATTCAAATTGGAAAGGAGGCAGTCAAACTGTCGCTATTTACAAATGACATGATTCTATATGTAGAAAACCCTCAGGACTCCACCAAGAAATTACTGGAACTAATAAACAAACTCAGTAAGGTGACAGGATACAAAACAAACACAGAGAAAGCAATCACCTTTCTATATGCCAACAACAAAATAGCTGAAGAAGAAATTGAGAATGTAATCCTATCCACAATAGCTACCAAAAAAAAAAAAAAATACCTAGGAGTAAAGTGAAGGAGGTGAATACTTCTGCATTGAAAACTATAAAACATCGGTGAAAAAAAATTGAAGAGGACACAAATAAATTGAAAGATACCCCACGTTGATTGGTCAGAAGAATTAACTTCATCACAATGTCCATATTACCCAAAGTAATCTAAACATTCAATGCAATCCCTATCAAAATAACAATGACATTCTTCACAGAAATAGAAAAAAATCCCCCAAACAAACAAACAAACAAACAAAAAACACAATAAAATTTATGGAACCACAAAAGGCCTCGTATAGGAAAAGCAATCTTCAACAAAAAGAACAAAGTTGGAGGCATCACAGTTCCTGATTTCATAATATAGTATAAAGGTATAGTAACCAAAACAACATAAAAACAGGCAAATTGACCAACAGAATAAAGTACAAAGCCTCAAAATACACCTATACTCTTACAGTCAACTGATTTTCAGCAATGGTGCCAAAA